>NC_048236.1:21249041-21549041 GCF_002007445.2 Ailuropoda melanoleuca
CAGAGAAAGACAATTATCATATGGTTTCACTCATTTATGGAACATAAGAAATAGCAGGGAGATCGGTAGGAGAAGGAAGGGAAGAATGAAGGGGGAGTAAACAGAAGGGGGAATGAACCACGAGAGACTATGGACTCTGGGAAACAAACTGAGGGCTTCAGAGGTGAGAGGGGTGGGGGATTGGGATAGGCCAGTGATGGGTATTAAGGAGGGCACAAATTACATGGAGCACTGGGTGTTATACACAAACAATGAATCATGGAACACTACATCAAAAACTAAGGATGTACTGTTTGATGACTAACATAACATAATAAAATTTTTTAAAAAAAATCTTGTTTGTCTGACATAAGTATGGCTACTCCAGCTTTCTTTTGATGTCTATTAACATGATAGATGATTCCCCACCCCCTCACTTTCAATCTGGAGGTGTCTTTGATTCTGAAATGAGTCTCTTATAAGTAGCATATCTATAGGTTGTTTGTTGTTGTTGTTGTTGTTGTTTTGTCTATTCTGATACCATATGTCTTTTGATTGGAGCATTTTGTCCATTTACATTCAGAGTAATTATTGATAGATATAAATTTAACGCCATTGCATTACTTGTAAAGTTGCTGTGCCTATTGATTTTCTTTTTTCCTTTCTACCCTTTGTTGCTTTTGGTCTCCTTTCAAGCTCAAAGTATCCCCTTTAATATTTCTTACAGAGCTGGTTTAGTGTTTATGAACTCCTTCAGTTTTTGCTTCTGTTGGAAACTCTTAACTCACCTACTATTCTGAATGAGAGTCTGGCTGGATAAAGTATTCTTAGCTACATATTTTTTCCCATTTAGCATGTTGATTATATCATGCCACTTTCTTTTGGCCTACCAGATTTCTGTGGACAGGTCTGCTACTAACTTTGTGTGTTCTACCCTTGTAAATTAAAGACCTTTTGTCCGTAGATGCTTTCAGAATCCTCTCTTTATCTCTGTATTTGTTTCACTATGATATGTCTTGGCATTGACCTGTTTTTGATGATTTTGATGGGATTCTCTCTGCCTCTTAGACTTGAATGTCTGTTTGCTTCCCCAGATGAAAGAGGTTCTCAGCAATAATTTGTTCAAATAAACCTTTTGCCGCATTTCCTGTTCTTCTTCTTCTGGGACTCCTATGATATGGATATCATTGTCCTTTATGGAATCAATGAGTTCCCTACGTATATATTCATGAGCTAATACTTTTCTTTCCCTCTTCTTTTCAGCTTCACTATTTTCCATAATTTTAGCTTCTATATCACCTATTCATTCTTCTTCTTCCATCCTCATTGTGATTACATCCAATCCATTTTGCATCTCAGTTATAGCATTTTTTATTTTGGCCAGAAGTGTTTTTAGCTTGTTTATCTCTGCAGCAATGGTTTCTCTGGTGTCTTCTATGCTTTTTTCAAGCCCAGCTAGTCTTCTTACGACTGCTGTTCTAAATTCTTTGTCAGATATATTACTTATATCTGTTTTAAGCAAATCCCTGACTATGATTTCTTCTTGATCTTTCTTTTGGGGAGAAGTTCTCCCTCTTGTCATTTTGCCTAGGTTTCTGTCTTATGCATGTTATGAAAGCTTGTTTTATTTCCTGCTCCTGAGAGTAATGTTATATTAAGAAGGTTTCATACACTGTCCAGGGCCTGACACTTTGGAAGTGTTTCTGATGTATTCTGTGTGCACTCTGCTGTTGTATTGTGGCTGCTTTTTCCCACAGGTTAGTCCTCTGCAGAGTTCCTTCTTGGTTGCCATGGGGCGTGTTTGGACCGTTAACAAGGTGTGCTTTGATTTGTTTGTGAAAATTAGCCTGATTAAAAAAGAAAGAAAAAAAAAGCTGGATCCAAAAAAAAAGAGAGAAGGAACAAAAAAGCAAACAAACAGACAAACAAAAAACTATAAGTCTGATTTCAAAGAACAAGGAAGAAAAAAAGAAAAAAAACCCAGGAAGGTTGATCCAAAAAATGAGAAAAGGAAACAAAAAAAAACAAAAAAAACCAGTAAACAAAAAACTATAAAACTGATTCCAAAGAAAAAAGGGGGTCCTGGTCCTCTTTCCACCAGAACGGGAGCTGATGCTTTGGAACACTCTATGATCAGTAGACTTGGTACATGCAGGGTCCTGTGTTGATCCTCAGGTGGAGAGGCCCACTGCACTGGTTCGGTCAGACCTGCCCTGGTAAAGATGTCCCTGCAGGGCACAGGGGTATGGGTTTTGGTGTAAGCAGCTCCAGCCTCCACTGGTGGTGCTGTGTTGCTCATTGAAGTCTGACTGTACTGGTGAGCAGGGTGGGGGGGGGTGGAAGATGGTATCACCCTGCCTTCTTGGCCTGGGGAGAACTCACACCCATCACTGTTTAGGAAGCTCTCACAGAAAAGCAAAAAATCTCCCTTCCTGTCTCCCAGGCTTCCATCAGATCCCTGCCCTCAACCTGTCTGTGCCCAGTCCATCAGCACACTGGGAACCACAGCTGTTCTGTGCCACTGTTCTCAGGCATGTGGCTGGGATTCAAAACTTCAAATCCCAAAGGAGTTATCAAGGCACAGACCCTATCCGCTCCTTCAGAGGAGAGCCTCATAGCACTGCGCCTGGCACTCTTCTGTCCAAGAAAAGCAGTCACATGGCTGTGCAGGTGCCTGGAGTCTATGGTGAAGCACAGCAAGCAAAAAGCTGTGACCAGGTTATCTGCCTTCTGCATGTGCCTCTCTCCCCTGCTATTGAATGGCCTCTCAATGGCACCCACCAGTTTCCTTGTCCTTGGAGAGGCAACATACCCACTTCCAAATGTACTCCAGCAACGGGAATGTTCTCTCCCAGTGTGCCAGGAGATCTCCACACCACACTGTTCACCATCTGCTCCCAGGCCTCCACCATCCCTCTCCCCAGGAGCACCATTGTCCACCCAACTTGATTCCAGTGAGTCGCACAGACTTCTAACACCTCAGAATTTGAGCTCCACTGTTTGCAAAAAACTTGCCATACTCGGTTCCTCTCGATTCCCCAGTCAATGTGCTTGGGGGAGTGTTTTTTTGCATGAACCCAATGCACTACTCCCTCCCCCTTTCACTCTCTCTCCCTGTCTTCTCTCTGCCAACAAAAAGTAGTCTTGATTGGAGAAGGGCAAAGTGGAGGCCATTTGGAAGCTGTTGTGTAATCCAGAGCAATCATTTCTTCTTCTAATTTATCAATCTTTTCCTGGCTTCAATCATTTTCCTTGCCATTTTCTCTTTTGTCTTTATCAGAGATTGGGGAAACAAAATTATTCTGACTCCAGGACAAAAAGTAGGTCCTTTGTAAAGGTGAGAACCTCGTTATGTTTTCATTTCCCATGTCAAAGTTCTTATATTCACAAGTGAGTTTCTTTAACGTTTGAAAATATTTCTTTTAAAGATGACTTTAAAAAAACTTAATGTCAAAGCTAAACCACCATGTTAATCATTTTAATCTGGTTCTTTCTTGAATCATTGATAAACTTTAATCAGTTATACAATTATTGATGTTAGCTTGTTAGGTACAAATATTTAAAGGCCTCTGTGCTACACTTAAACCTGTTAGTAAATATTCACTTGTATATTGTGAATGATTTCTCTCTGCCTATGCCTTTCCTTTTCATTTTCTTATTGCTATCTTTGATAAATAAAATTTATAAATGTTTAAGAATAATGACCCACCTTTTCATCTATACCTGGTAAAGTTGAAAATTGTCTAGGAAGTTCTGAAAAATAAATGAATAAGTTGAAATTTTAATTGCCAGAAAAAAACCATATTATAAAGTTGAACAGTTTAAACACATTGGTTCTTCCAAGAGATTCAAGAATATACAAATATTTGGAAATAAAAATGTGGCATTTTAGATATCTGGGATCCATGCATCATCCTGGAAATATTAATAAAGAGCATTATTAATCTATTACTATATAACAAATTATCATAAATTTGGTGACTTTAAAAAACACAAATCATTTCACAGTTTCCATGAGTGAGGAGTCTGGGCACATGTTATTGGGTTCTATATTCAGGATCTCACAAAGGCAAATTCAAACTGCAGCCCAGGCTACTATCTTAACTAATGTGCATGGCCATCTTTCAAGTTCACTGGTTGTTGCAGAATTCAATGTCTTGTAGTTATTGGACTGAAATTGTTCCTTTGTTGTCTCTGATATATGGCACTCTCCACAAGATGACAGATTGCTAACTCCAGGACAACAGGATAACACCTTTCCTCTTTGAATCTCTCTGGATTCTTCCATTTCTGACCTCCAGACTATTTCAAAGACCCCACCTCAGTCAGACTCATCCAAGGTAATCTTTGATGAACTTAATTGATTAAGAATCCTAATTACATATGCAAAATACCTTCATCTTGCCTATGACCCAATATAATCACTGAGTGTGTCTCATCATATTTATAGATGTCACCCACAATCAAAGGTTGGGATTGTATAGAATGTGTACTTGAGGGAGGTGTGGGAAGGAGGGGAAATCAAATAACTAAAGAGTTAGAAGAATATATTGGTGAACATTTAGTCCTCCTATTGTGGAGAAAAAACATTCCCTGAATGTAAAAAAAAAAAAAAGGTGGGGGGATCATTTCATGAAGAAGATGACAGGGGCACCTGGGTGATGCAGTCAGTTAAGCATCCCACTCTTGGTTTCAGCTCAGGTTATGATCTCAGTGTCACGAGATCAAGCCCTGCCTTAGGCTCTGCGTTCAGTGTGGAGTCTGCTTGAGATTCTCTCTCCCTTGCCTTCTGGCTCTCTCTCCCTCTCTCTAAAATAAATAAATAGGGGCACCTGGGTGGCACAGAGGTTAAGCGTCTGCCTTCAGCTCAGGGCGTGATCCTGGCATTATGGGATCGAGCCCCACATCAGGCTCCTCTGCTATGAGCCTGCTTCTTCCTCTCCCACTCCCCCTGCTTGTGTTCCCTCTCTCGCTGGCTGTCTCTCTCTGTCAAATTAATAAATAAAATCTTTAAAAAAAAATAAATAAATCTTTTTAAAAAGAAGATGATATATTTACAAAATTATTCTTAATTATGTAAAGTGATAAAAATGATAAAATATGAAAAACCCAAAAAATATTTTTACATTTATAATCTAAATTGTTCATATGCAAACATCCCTTACAAATGAACAAGAAAAAATAATTTAAATAGGAAAATGGAATGATTCCATGAATAAGAATCTTCAAACATCATACTAGCTCATATTCATATTGATTTAACTCTGCTACATTCTGTGCTAAGTACATGCTATCAGTTAATCTTCACAATGAGTTTGTGATGAGATAATATTATTATACCAGCTATAAGTTGAATTGTGTTCCCTCCAAAAAGATATGTTGGAGTTCTAATCCCCAGTACTTCAGAATATAAACTTATTTGGAGATATCTTTATAGACTTAATCAAGTTAAAATTAATTCATTAGGGTGGGCCTTAATCCAATATGACCAGTGGACTTATAAAAAGGGGTAATTTGACACAAAAATAGAAATGCATAAAAGGGAGAAAATATTAATAGACACAGAGAAAACAGACATCTATAAGTCAAAGTGAGAGCCATCAATAAGTCAAAGTGAGGCCTCAAACAAATCCTTCCCTTATGGCCTCTCAAAAGAAGTAAATCCTGCTGACACCTTGACTTCAAATCTTTAGCCATCAGGACTGTAAGAAGATAAATTTCTGTAAACTAACCATTTGTAGTACTTTGTTAAAACAGCTTTAGGAAATAAATACAATACCTTTATACATAAAGGAAAATGAGGAGACACAGAAATATGTCCCAAATGAAAGAATAAGACAATATCACAGAAAACACATAAGTTAAATGGAGATAAGCAATATGCCTGATGGAGAATTTAAAGTAATATTGATAAAGGTGCTCACTGGACTTGAGAAAAAAATGGAGGACATCAGTGAAATCCTTAACAATGAGATTTAGAAGAATGAAACAGAGATGAAGAGTACAATACATGAAATTAAAAATACACTACATGGAATAAATAGTAGACTGGACAAAGCAGAAGAAAAAAAATCTGTGACCTGGAGGACAGAGTAATGGAAAGTAATTAAGCTTAGTAGGTGAGAGGAAAAAAAATATGCAAAATAAGAATAGACTCAGGCATATCAGCAACACCATCAAATGTAATAATATTCACATTGTAGGTATCTCAGGAAGAGAAGAAAGAGAAAAAGGGGCAGAAAAATTATTTGAAGAAATATTAGTTGAAAACTTCTTGAATCTGGGGAACGGAACAGAAATCCAGATCCAAGACCCACAGAGCTCCCCCAACAAAATCAAGCAGAGAAGATCCACACCAAGACACCTAATAACAAAGATGCAAAAAGTAGTGATAACAACAGCATTTTAAAAGTGGCAAGGGAAAAGAAAGAAGTTACATACAAAGGAAACCTCACAAGGTTCTGAGCAGAGTTTTCAGCAGAAATTTGCATGCCAGAAGAAGTGGTATAATACATTCAAAGTGCTGAAAGCGGAACACTTGGGTGGCTCAGTCATTTAAGCATCTGCCTTTGGCTCAGATCATGATCTCAGGTTCCTGGGATCGAGTCCCACATCAGGCTCCTAGCTCAGCAGGGAGCCTGCTTCTCCCTCTGCCTGCTGCTCCCCCCAGCTTGTGCTCCTGCTTGTTCTCACTCTCTCTCTCTGACAAATAAATAAATAAAACCTTTTTTTGAAAAGTGCTGAAAGGAGAGACTTTGCGGCCAAGAATACTTTATTCAGCAAGGTTAACATTCAAAATAGAAGGAGAGATAAAGAGTTTACCAGATAAACAAAAGTTAAGGGAATATATGACCACTAAGCTAGCCCTATGGAAATGTAAAAGGGGACTATTTCAGTGGAAAGGAAAGACTTTAAGCAAGAGTAATAAAAGAAGGAGCACAAGAGCAGTAGAAATAAGTGTATCTGTAAAATCAGTCAAGGAACCCACAAAATAAAAGAATGCAAATAAAAGAATGTAAATACCTAAAATGTGGAAAGGAGAGGAGTAAAGCATGGGTTCAAACTTAAGCCACCATCAACTTAATATAGATGACTATATACAGAAGATGTTATATATAAACATAATGGTAACCACAAATCAATAACCAATAACAGATATGCAAATATAAAGAAAAAGGAGTCCAAGTATGTCACTATAGAAAGCCAACTATTCATAAGATAGGAGAGCAAGAGAGAAAAAGATCAGAGTAAAATTATAGAAGCAACCATAAAATAAGGAACAAAATGCAATAAATGCATACTTAAATAATTGTTTTGCATGTAAATTGACTAAACACTCACCCAAAGACATAGGGTGATGAAATGGATTAAAAAACAAAAATAAATAAATAAATAAATAAATAAATAAATAAATAAATAAATAAAAAGACCCACCTATATGTTGCCTACAAGAGACTCACTTCAGACCTAAAGACACATGCAGATTGAAAGCAAAGGGATGGAGAAGAATTTATCATGCAAATGGATGTAAAAAGAGAGCTGGGGTAGCAATACTTGTATTGGACAAAACAGACTTTAAAACAAAGACTATAACAAGAGACAAGGAAGGACACTATATAATCACAAAGGGGACAATCCAAGAAGATGACATAACTGTTTGTATTTGTACACTCACCATGGAAACACCCAAATACTTAAAGTAGTTAATAACAAACATAAAGGAAATAATAAAGAGTAATACAATAATAGTACAGGAATTTAACGTCTCACCTACATCAACAGACAAATCATCCAAACAGAAGAGAGAAGAAAATAGTGACTTTGAATGAGACATTAGACCAGGTGTATTTAACAGGTATATTCAGAACATTCCATTCTAAAACAGCAGAATATACATTGTTTTCAAGTGCACATGGAACATTGTCCACAAAAGATAACATTAGGCCACAAAACAATTCTCAACAAATTCAAAATATCAAAATCATTCCATGCATATTTTCTGATCACAGCACTATGAAACTAGAAGTCAACCACAAGAAGAAATCTGGAAAGAGCACAAACACATGAAGGTTAAGTAACATGTTACTAAACAATGAATGGGTCAATCAAGAAATCAAAGAGGAAATCAAAAAATACATGGAGATGAATGAAAATGAAAACACAATAGTCCAATATCTGTGGAATGCAGCAAAAGTGGCTTTAAGAGGAAAGTTTACAGCAATACAGGCCTACCTCAAGAAGCAAGAAAAATCTCAAATAAACAGCTTAATCTTACACTAAAGGAACTAGTTAAAAAAGAACAAACAAAACCCGAAACCAGTAGAAGGAAAGAAATACAAAAGATTCAGGTAGAAATAAGTGAAATAGAAACTAAAAAATAAATAAATTAAAAATAAAAATAAAACAGATCAATGAAACCAGGAGCTGGTTCATTGAAAAGATCAATAAAATTGGTAAACCTTTTGCCAGACTAGTCAAAAAAGGAGAGAGAGATAAAATAAAAGCAGAATTGAAAGAGAAGAAGTAACAACCAACATCACAGAAATACAAAAGATTATAAGAGGTTATGAAAAAGTATATACCAACAAATTGGACAACTTAAAAGAAATGGATAAATTACTAGAAACATATAAACTACCCAAACTGAACTAACAAAACTCACAACAAACAAAAGTCCAGGACCAGATAGCCTCACAGGTAAATTCTAACAAACATTTAAAAACGAGTTAATACCTATTTTTCTCAAAGTGCTCCAAAAAATTAGAAGAGGAAGAAAAACTTCCAAATTCATTCTATGAGGCCTGCTTTGTTACCCTGATACCCAAACCAAANAAAAAAAAAAAAAAAAAAAAAAAAAAAAAAAAAAAAAAAAAAAAAAAAAAAAAAAAAAGAGAGAGAGAGAGAGAGAACTAGAGGGCAATATCTATGATGAACATATGCGAAAATCCTCAACAAAATATTAGCAAAACAAATCCAACAATACATTAAAAACATCATTTACCACAATAAAATGAGATTTGTTCTTGGAATGCAAGGATGGGTCAATATTTCAAATCAATTAATGTGATATTTCATATCAATAAGAAAAAAGCTAAGAGCCATATGATCATTTAAATAGGTGTGGAAAAAACTTGATCAAATACAACATTCATTCATGATAAAAACCCTCAAGAAAAGTAGGTTCACAAGGAACATACCTCAATATAATAAAGGTCTTTTATGAAAACCCCACAAATAACATCATACTCAATGGGGAGAAACTGACACCTTTCTCCCTAAGACAAGGATATCCACTGATACCACTTTTATTCACCATGTACTGGAAGTCCTTGTCACAGCAATCAGACATGAAAAAGGAATAAAAGGCATCCAAATAGGTAAAAAAGAAGTAAAAATTTTCATTATTTGCAAATGACATGATGCCATATATTAAAAAATCCTAAAGATTTCACCAAAAAACTACTAGAACTGGTACATGAATTCAGTAAGATTGTAGGATGCAAATCAATCTACAAAAATCTGCTCCATTTCTATACACTATTAATGAAGCAACAGCAGAAGAAATTAAGAAAGCAATCACATTTATAACTGTACCAGAAATAATAAAATAGCTAGGAAAAAACTTGACCAAGAAGGTGAAAGACCCATACTCTGAAAACTATAAAATATTGATGAGAGAAATTGAAGACACACAAAAAAATAGAAAGATATTTCATGCTCATTAATTGGAAGAATGATTATTGTTAAAATGTCCATACTACTCAGGGAATCTACAGATTTAATGCATTCTCTATCAAAATACCAACAACAGTTTTCACAGAACAAGAAAAAATAAAGTAAAATTTGTGTGGAAACACAAAAGACCCTGGGTAGCCAAAGCAATCTTGAGAAAGAAGAACAAAGCTAGAGGTATCACAATTCCATATTTTAAGATATGCTACAAAGCTATAGTAATGCAAAAAAATATGATACTGGCACAAAAATAGGGAACATCAAACAATACACTCTTAACCATTAGGTCAAAGATAAAATCAAAAGGACATCAAAAAATGTCTTGAGCAACCAAAATGAAAACACAGCATACCAATACTTATGGGATACAGAAAGCAGTTTTAAGAGGGAAGTTTAGAGTGACAAATATCTACATTAAGAAAAAAATGTTTCACACAGCCTAACTTTATACTTCAAGGAACCATAAAAGGGAGAATGCACTAATCCCAAACTTAGCAGAAAGAAGGAATTAACAAATATCAGAGTAGAAGCAAATGAAATGGGGACTAGAAAAACAATAGAACGATCAACAAAAGAAAGAGTTATTTTTTTAAAAGGTAAATAAAATTGACAAATCTTTAGCTAGACTAAGAAATAAAGAAGACTCAAACAAAATCACAAGTAAAACAGGAGACATTATAACTGATAACTCAGAAGTACAAAAGGTCATAAAAAGCTACTATGAACAATTATATGCCAACAAGGTTATCTATTGATAATTATTTGTCAACTAGGTTATCTAAAATTAGAAATGAATAAGATCCTAGAAATATACAACATACCAAGACTGAATCACGAAGAATAGAAAACGTGAATAGACAATACGGCCTAAAGAGATTGAGTATGTAAACAAAATTCTCCCAACAAAGGGAAATACTTCACTGGTGAATTCCATCAAACATTTAAAGAATTAACACCAATTCTTCTCAAACTCTTCCAAGAAATTGAAGAGTAGAGAATACATCCATACTCATTTTATTATGCCAGTATTACCTTGATATCAAAGCCAGACTAAGACACTATAGAAAAGAAAATTATAGGCCAATATCACTGATAAATATAAATTCAAAAATCCTCAATAAAATAATAGCACACTGAATTCAACAGCACATTAAGGAATCACACATCATGATTATGTGGCATTTATCCTTGAGATGCAAAGATGGTTCAACATACTACAGAACAATTGATGTGATACACCACATTAACAGAATGAAGGATATAAATCACATAATTACCTGAAATGATGCAGAATAGGCATTTGACAAAATTCAACATTCTTTCATTATAAAATCTCTCAATAAATTGGTTTAAAGGAGTGTATCTCAATATAATAAGTGTTCAATGTCGCAAGCCCACAGCTAATATCATACTATAGTGAAAAGTTTTAAGTTTTTTCTCTAAGATCAGCAATGAGACGAAGATGCTAATTCTTGCCATTTTTATTCCACATAGTACTCGAAGTCCCAGCCAGAGCAATTAGGTAAGAATAAAAAATAAAATTTTCCAAATTAAAAGGAGTATAATTGTCTGTTTGCAGATGATCTGATCTTATTTAAAGAAAATTCTAAAGACTGTAACAAAGAACTATCAGAATTAATAAACAAATTCAGTTAAGTTGCAGGATACAAAATCAATATACAAATTTCTGTTGCATTTCTACACACTAATATTTAGGTATAAGAATGAGAAATTAAGAAGGCAATCTCATTTACAATAGCATTAAAAATAATGAAATACTGACAAATAAATTTAACCAATGAGCTAAAAGACCTTTATCCTGAAAATTATAAAATATTAATGAAAGAAACTGAAGAAGACATTAATAAATTGAAAGATATCCCATATTCATGGATTGAAAGAATTAAAATTGTTAAAACGTCTGTACTACCTAAAAGGATCTACAGATTCAACGCAATCCCTATGAAAGTTCGAAGACTTTTTTTTTTTTTTGCAGAAATAGAAAAAGGAATCCTAAAACTCACGTGCAACCAAAAAATACTGCAAATAGCTAAAACAATCTTGAGAAAAAAGGACAAAGCTCAAGGCATCACACATTGATTTCAAACTATATTACAAAGCTATACTAATTAAAATATTATGGTACTAGTAAAAAAACAGAATGATATAGTCAAATTCAGCAAATGTTAAAATTTTGCAACCTATTTCACAGATTATTTTATAAAGAAATAAAACCTAACAGGTACAGTTTTAAAGCATTTCTACCACTATCCTTTTTTCTTAACTCCTTATTTAAGTTAACCCCTACCATGAAACTTCTATGTTTGTTTTCTTATGTGTTGTTTACTCTTATTATTCTGTGTACCTCATATTATATGACTTAATTTTTTTTAAGTTTACAAAAATGATTTCATATGATAGCATTAGTTTTTAACTTTATTGCATTGGAATTTGAAAAGTAAAATGTATCTTTATGCCATTCACTTTATTAAGGTATTGCAAAAATATATTTTAATTTTAAAAAGAATGTTAAAATGTTATATATAGGATGATACAATTGTGTATAAGTACTTAAATGGACTTATTCATAGGCAACTATATGGATAATTATAAATACAAATCTTATTGTGGTAAGTTCTGAATATTTTCTTCCTCAAACTTCACATTTTTAATAAATGTATGTTCCTTATGAAATTATATATATATAAATGGTATATGCAAATTATTTTTATATGCAATCTGCAGGTGTCTTTAGGTCTAAATTGAGCCTCTTGTAGGCAGCATATAGATGGGTCTTGTTTTTTTATGCATTCTGACACCCTATGTCTTTTGATTGGAGCATTTAGTCCATTTACATTCAAAGTAATTATTGATAGATATGTATTTATTGCCATTTTATTACTTGTTATGATGTTGTTTCTGGAGATTTTCTCTGATTCTTTCTTGTTTTTGTCATTTTTAGTCTCTCTTCTGCCCTCAAAGAGTCACCTTTAATATTTCTTGTAAGGCTGGTTTAGTCATCACAAGCTCTTTTAGTTTTTTTGTTTGGGAAACTCTTTATCTCTCCTTCTATCCTGAATGGTAACCTTGCTGGATAGAGTATTCATAGCTATAGATTTTTCCCATTCAGCCCTTGGAATATATCATGCCACTGTCTTCTGGCTTGCCAAGTTTCTGTTGAGAAATCTCCAAACTAGCCTTATGGGTTTTCCTTTGCAAGTTAAGGAGTTCTTTTGTCTTGCTACTTTTAAGATTTATTCTTTATCACTATATTTTGCAAATTTAATTATAATATGTCTTAGTGTCTGCCTGATTTTATTCATTTTGTTAGGAGTAGTCTGTTCCTCTTGGATCTGGATGTCTATTTCCTGCCCCAGGTTAAAGAAATTGTCATCATTTATTTCCTCAAATAAATTTTCTGCCCCCTTTTCTCTCTTCTTCTGGGACTCCTATAATAACAAATGTCTTTACGTTTGATGGAGTCCCTAAGTCTATTCTTACATTGCATAATTCTTTTTCTCTTTTGTTCAGCTTTATTATTCTCCATTATTTTGTCTTCCGGGTCACTAATTTGTTCCTCTGCCTCTTCCAGCCTGCTATTCATTGCATCAGGCCTGTTTCCAATCTCATTTATTGCATATGCAAATAAATCAAATAGCCATAAATCAATGAACATATGTAAACTGAGGGATTTATTTATCTATTAGTATTATGTAGGTGAGAGTGGGGTCTAAAACTTTTAATTTCTTACAAAGTGTAATAATTTATAAGCCAAAGTGATTTAAACATGTATACAATCTGTACTGACATATATTAAATCATAATTCATTTGAAGCAAACAAATTAAAAATAAATCACATTAGTCCACTAGAGATATAAGGAGTTACAAAGAAAGAAAATATGTGCATAAATATAAAGAAGCAATGGGTGAACATAAAATGTAATTTATGTTCAAGAAAAAAAATGACATTGAAATACCTGACCTTTATTAATAAAGCAGCAAAATTCTTTGAAATTGTCAAGACATAAACAGAGATTGGAAAAGGAAAGTAAAATGTGCTTAATTATCATGGTATTTGTTAAAATGACATAGTGAGTTCTATGATAAAAAATTCAGGTACCTATTAATAATACAGTAAAACCTATAACAATGACCAGAGGATAGCTTCTAAGAGCTCAAGAAGACTAGAAAACAGCTGTTAGAGCAGAGGGTGTAGTAGTGTTCTGGAAGTACTGGATATTTTTATTTGTTTGTTTGGAACTTCAGTATTGGTTAGCACAATTCTCTCTGACTTTATCTTTCATCAACAACTTTTCTCACTTAAGTGTCCTTCTCCATTCCTGAGTTTTTCCTTCTAAAACATTGCACATTCTTATGGCAAAAGTTGTTCAGCCTTGTACTGCTGCTTTTCAGGATTGATATACTGGCTATGAAACATAATGCATGGTGTGTAAATATGGAGTGTTAGTCAAAATTTCTGCATCTCAGTTTAGACATTTGTAAGAGGGTTGGACAAACTTCCTTAAAGAATCAGAGAGTAAATATTTTAGGTTTTATAGGTTATACTTTACTTCCAGGATACTTTGTATTCCAAAGCAGCCATAAAAAATACATAAATGACTGGCATGGCTATGATCCAATAAAATTTTTCCTACACAAGCAAGTGATTGGCCAGATTTAGCATACAGACCATAGTTTGCCAAATCTTGATCTGTGAAATGGGAGTAACAATACCAGTCCTAACTCTTTCACAGGGTTAATAAATAAACGGGACCAGACTCCCTCATAAACTATAAATAGCTATATTCTTGCATGATGTTATTAGTGATCTTATAAACTTAGAATTCATTCTATGAGATACTTTTATGTTGAAACATCATAATCCTTCAATACCAAAGCAAATAACTTCACTCACATCCATGAACAGCTTGATTATAAAATCTGCTCTGTAATATTAAAATACAAAATCCTAGATTTTAAATATAAAGTGTAAAATATTGATGCCTCATCTATGAAGAATATATAGCATAAACACACCACAGTATTTAATTTGATTAATAAACATATATGAAAATGTGGGATTAAATTATAAAGAGAAATAAAATTAATGATACAAAATTAAGAGTATATAAAATGACACACTTTTTTACAGTGCTACCTTAGAGAAACAGGATGTTCTGAAAAGGATTTCCATCAAGAGTCCAAAGAGATGATGCTATCCATTTAAATAGATTTTAATTCATTCTAAATTATAATCGAAACACAAAGCACATGAGATGAACACATTAAAGAGTCATTGTTGAGCAAGATGGAGCTTGATGGCAGTTTTGCTGTCTGTTTGGGAATGCTGAGCAGAGACAATGGCACTTCTGCTAGGAAATCTGGAAGAGCACATTTTATGGACATCTCTGAGGAGCAATTAGATTAACTGAATTCAATTAAAAATTGGCTTAAAATCAAGTGGATATGAACTTAGCCAGGAGAATAGAGCTATGTATTAAAATTTTTTCTTAGACCCTAGACTTTGAAGTAAGATGTAGAGCGTTGTACTGATTCTTTCAGATGCTATCCAGAGATTGTGTTGTTGCAATAATTACAAATCATTTTAATAAGCAAGGACATTCAGGAATTATTTCCAGGTCACTACTTTGAAGGCTAAACTAAGAAATTGAGTATGAACCTAGCCAATGTACTTGGTTAGAAATCTCATATATAGGGGCGCCTGGGTGGCACAGCGGTTAAGCGTCTGCCTTCGGCTCAGGGCGTGGTCCCGTTGTTACGGGATCGAGCCCCACATCAGGCTCTTCCGCTATGAGCCTGCTTCTTCCTCTCCCACTCCCCCTGCTTGTGTTCCCTCTCTCACTGGCTGTCTCTATCTCTGTCAAATAAATAAATAAAATCTTTTAAAAAATTTAAAAAAAAAAAAGAAATCTCATATATACCACTTAATTTATTCTGATTATAATTTGTTTGACAGAAGCTAGATGTGCCTTAATTTACTATACTTTTTAAGTTAATCATTTCAATCTAGTTTATTATCATGATTTATATATTTTTTCTACTTTACTGTTCCCTGTGTTAGCCTCATCAAAGCATACATACACACATATATACACACAAACACACATATGTAGGAAATGGTAATTTATGGACGCTATACAAAGAAGATAGTCATTCTATTATAAACATCTAGGTGAGTAGATAACAAGAATCATAGATTACCTTCTTTTCTTAATGTGAAATTTACTACTAAGTAAGTTTGGACACCAAGGACTATGAAAGGGACAGTATGTTTCTCTTCCTAGGTATTTTTATATTTATCTATTAAATACATGCTAATAATGTTTGAGTTTGATTTGTGGACCCAGCAGAAATGCTTGCTTATAGTGTAGATAATAATAAACTGATTTAATATTGTGTATAAAATATTATTAAAATAATATAAATGAATAAATACAAATGAATAATTATTATAATTCTTGGATATATTAAATACATATTATGTATAGAAAAATGATGTTGAGTTATCATTAATAGTGTAGCAATAAAATACATTGCTCACTACTGTGTGCCATGGGCTATTTACTGTGCTAAGCATTTTAGTTACATTTTTTTCACTTATACCTCACAATAACTTTATGAAACAGGTATTATTACTATCCCACCTTATATTTGAGGAACTGGGGATAATAATCAGTACTTAACACTCCTTACCATTAATCCTACAACAACTCTATTAGGTGAAATTATTTTCCTCATTTTACTGATAAACAGGTTCAGAAGTTATGAAACTCAAATAAGTGGGAGTACTACAAATTAAACCCAGTACTCTGATTTCAGAATTCACCCTCTTAGCCAATACAATATGAAAAATATGATCAATCATATCAGTATCAATGTTAATAGTGATTTAGCTATATAAGATTGAAATTATCTTTACAGCTGGTACTAAAACATTGCTAGGGGAAGAAGTATCTTTTTTTGGAAAACTACATTGATGAGCTGCTTGGAGGTAATATCAATACAGAGGTACAGAGACCTGATTGAAAACAAGATAATTTTTCAGTCATGTTTTTGGAGAGGAGGAAAGAGAATAGGGAGAGGGGGATGGCTATATAATTAAAAGGAATTTTAATATAAATGTCTAATATGTAATGTCAAATTATATGTCCTGTGGTTTGAGATATAATTACTCCACAGATGTAAAATTGGGTTTTTAAGGCATTTTTTAAAAATTATTTATTTATTTGAGAGGGAGGAGAGCACGAGTGGGAGATGGGGAGCAGCAGAGGGAGAGGAGGAAGCAGACTTCCCATTAAGCAGGGATCCCAAAGTGAGGGGGGGGAGGTCGGGCTTGACAGGGGGCTTGCTGGGTGGGGGGCTTGATCCCAGGACCCTGGGATCATGACCTGAGCCAAAGCAGTTGCTTAACTGACTGAGCCACCCAGGTGCCTGTAAAGCATTCTTACTAGTTCTCTGGACACATAGAAGTCTCCTAATGACATCAGATCTATCTATCTATCTATCTATCTATCTATCTATCTATCTATCATCTATCTATCATCTATCTAATAGAGTCTATTGTAACAAAGCCCCTCTAATTTAGTAAGCATATTACCTAAATTGGCTGGCTCATTTCCATTACTAGGGGAGTCATTCAAATATTTCCTTCTCATGCATAGGTTTTGAATATTTTTAAATCTTATCTGATAACAGTATCTCTCTTATAAATTTATAACTGAATGGTTTGAGAAAAGATAGAAATGAAAAACCTATGTTAAAAAGAAAGTGTAAATTAAAATACCAAAAATGTCAAACATATGATGTAGGAATTTGATCAAAATTTAGGTTTGTTAAATCTAAAATCTGGATCTATTCCACATTCCAATAGACGTGAGGAGAATATACAAAGAGGAATGAAACTTCTGTTGATATAATATCCTAGATCTGATATGCTATGCAGGTCTCAACATCAATTTTCTTTACATAATGGGGGAGATAACCTGATTCTTAAAGTCTTATTGAATTTCAATGGAATGCTAAGATTTTATGAACTCCATGGGCATTGATATGAGAATTTGATATCTTGGCTATATAGCGATTATTTCTGGAAGCTCAGAAGTATAAAAATTGTCTGAAAATTTGTATAATGTTTTCTTCAAAAGTTTCCATGAGTACTTTTCTCATTTTGGATTAAAGTAATTGATAAACTTAACAATGTTTTTAAAATGGAAATATTTGTTATTGTATCAAATTTACACTTATACCTACTAGATTCTTGGAAAGAGTGTTGCAATTTGGTAAGACATAATAAGGACCACAAAACACCACTTAATAACTTTTAAAATGTTAATAACTAATAACAGCCAGAATTTAATATTAAATGTAAACTCATATGAACTATTTTCAATAATTATTACAATCTGCTTTTTTTTTTGCTGTAAACACATGGCAAAAATTTAATTTTCCAATTATTTGGGTTTTATTATGGAAGCATTTAATTATACTGCCAAAGTCGTACTCCTTGAGTGTTTTTCAGAAGGTTATAGGTAATTTGACATTAGCTAGAAATATTCATCTCTGAATAAAACTTAATATTCCAAGTCTCATCTAGAAAACATTTTAATCACATGGATTGAAACAACATGAAAATTGTTAACACATGTCTTGGATCCATTCTTGTGCAACCCTTGAAAATAAGATAATCAGTGAATAATCAAAAATGGAAAATAAATTTAAGATTACAGTGCCATTGTCTTATATGTAGGAAAATTTAAATAGATACTTTGATAGTTTACTATTTCTCCCATTGTCTATGAAAAAAATGAGTTTAAAATGCTAACATTTTTCCTGAGCTTTTTATTCATTTACCCAAATTTGATTATATAAAATTATTCAACATAATTAGGAATATATCTGAATGGTGGCATTATATGTCACTAATAATTACATGCTATAGTCATAAATGAGAACACATTTATGTATAGATATTTACTGCTTAAAAAATTCATATCTTGTCATACAAGAAACATTTTTTGAAAAGAATTTATATTTGTTCAAAATTTACTAATAGACTCCAAAGTTTACAGCCTAAATGCTAGTATCTCTAGAAAACTGTTTAACTCAAATATTTTTCTATACCAGGGTTTTTTTCTTTCTTTCTTTTTCTTTTAAATTTTCATGCAAAGATGGGGTGCCTGGGTGGCACAGCGGTTAAGCGTCTGCCTTCGGCTCAGGGCATGATCCCGGCGTTATGGCGTTATGGGATCGAGCCCCACATCAGGCTCCTCCGCTATGAGCCTGCTTCTTCCTCTCCCACTCCCCCTGCTTGTGTTCCCTCTCTCGCTGGCTGTCTCTATCTCTGTCGAATAAAAAAAAAAATCTTAAATTTTCATGCAAAGAAATAATATAAAGCCAAGCAAGTTTAAATAATTATATTTTAACAGTTAAACCATATACACAGAGTAGGTATATATATTAGCTATTTTGAACTTTTCTCTGCAGGGTGCTAGGAGTATTTGATACAGCAAATAATGCCTAGTCTAAATTAAATACAAGTAAATGACAGTTACAATGTTAGATGAGGAGTCTTTCTTCCTTCTCTCTGCTCAGTACTATGTACACTGTTCCAGGTCAAACTTTATCTTTGTTTTGAGAGCAGGAAACTTTTGTATTCATCATTATATCATCAGTGCTTGACTCAGAGTCATATAAATATGCTTGCAAACAGTGCCAAGACTTACCAGTCATTGAGGTCCTTCTCATTTCCTCCATCATATTCGGCACTTCTCATGTTATGCCTATTCATGACAATGATATGAAGTAAGTGATATTGTCTTAATAACTATTTTTTGTAAATACTGAGACTCAAATGTGAAGTGACTTCCCCATGTCTACACAGTCATTTGGAGGCTAACTCAAAATTCAAACTTTAGTCTGTCTCAAAATCTATCCTGTAGCAAATACACGTTTTGGGTTTATTTGCACAGTGGACCATGCTAATATTCTTCGAATTATTTAAAATGCTGCATACACGCTGCTGGGGCAAAGGCCCAACAAACATTCTTCTTAAATGGTTGCATTAATAAAGTTCTATTAGTGCTATGAATAGCCCTCTTTTACTTCCATGAATTTCATCTACAATTTTAATTAACTAATTTTAAAGTATACCCATCAAAGCTCTCAGCAGTTAAAAATGTTTAATCTAAAAAAATTTTTTTTAATCTATCTAGGCCCAGATAAAATGGCTCGCCAGGATAACTTCAAATTGTGTGAAAGTTGCCCACTCTCAGCAGCTATAATGCAGGTCCCAGTGCAAAAAGATAAACAATGCCTAGATTTTATCATCAAGTAAAGGAAGATAGTGCTATGCATTTTTGTTGATATAATCTAAAACAATAATAAAGACGTACTTGGGGAATTAGATGAATAATTATCTCATTCAGAAATTAAGATAAAAGTATCAAAATAGAGATCATTTTGGAAATGGTAAGTCTAGACCATAAAAACCTAGCATTTCATCTCCTCTCTGGCTAGATAACATTGACAAATCACGATTGATGCCCATGTCTCAGTGTCCTTATCGGTAAAATTAGGATATTGAACTATACCATTCTTTTCCAAACTTGTTTGATCATAAGAATCACTTGGAGTCATGGTTACAAATGAGCCTGGAAAGCCAAGAGAATCAAAAACTTTGAGGAATGGGCTTAGGGCTGTGTATTTTAATGAACAGCCCTGTTGCCACTGATGATGAGACAAATTCCAGAAACACAGGAGTGAAGTGTTTCTAGTGTTGCTTACAGTTATGAAGATCCACAATTCAATTTTATAATTCTGTGACAAACATTTATGTGGAAAAATTGAGAGTAGATAAACCAAATGATTTATCATTGCCAATATTTGTGCTTAATCCAGATTTTTTTTTCCAGGTTATAAGTTACTTTCTTGAGGAAAATAAAATGTAGCTTCATAGATATTCTGTTGTTACTGGAGGTCCTAAATGAGAACAGCATAAAGAATGAAATTTTGAGTAAAATAAAGTTGCATGTATGAAGCATGAAATTCTTTCTATGTTTAATGTCTTTGGTTATTCAGAAGGTAACATTTGTTCAATAAGGATGCTTCATTTTTAGCCTATGGGGAAACTGAATAAGCTGATATAGATCTGCATTTTTATATCTTTTTTTTTAAAGGTTTTATTTATTTATTCGACAGAGATAGAGACAACCAGAGAGAGAGGGTACACAAGCAGGGGGAGTGGGAGAGGAAGAAGCAGGCTCATAGCTGAAGAGCCCGATGTGGGGCTCGATCCCATAACGCCGGGATCACGCCCTGAGCCGAAGGCAGACGCTTAACCGCTGTGCCACCCAGGCGCCCCTGCATTTTTATATCTTAATAGTAGATTAAAGTGAAATTTTTACTAGTTCCCATTCAGTTTAACTCAAGAGAAGCACAGAGGGAAAAGATTAATAAAATGCAGGCTGAATCCCCTTCTCTTTCCTATAAAGAAAATATCTTCTTTTTCTTAAAAGGAAAATATGAAGATGCATTTAGATAATTGATATCAAATTAACAGTTTGTTTTTCCTTTTAACTCACTGAATAATTTCTTTATAAAATTCTATTAGTTCTATGACTAACCCTCTTTTATTTCCATGAATTTCATCCACAATTTAATTAATTAATTTTAAAGTGCACCCATTAAAACTCTCAGTAGTTAAAAATGTTGAATCTAAAAAAAAATGTTTAATCTATCTAGGCCCAGATGAAATGGCTCGCCAGGATTAATGTTTTAAGGATTAAAATGTCACCTGAATATTATGTCTACAATCTGGACAGCATCAACTTCAGAGCAATACTGAGTGGACTCTGGGATATAGAGAAATTATTTCAGATGTTGACACTGAAAGAGTCAATGTGGTATAGGCAGCTTTTTTAAAAAGAGCATTCTGAGAATTGTTTACCAATTTTTCCCTTAGTAGAGCACTAAGATCATAGAGAGTGTTGATATGGAAATGGCAAATTTGCCTGAGATTTAATCTCCACAGTAAAATCAAAAGATAACCTATTTTTAAAAATTCCTTCTCTATAAATTGGACCTGTCAAATTCTTCATTGTATTAAAAATCAGTATATATACAAGAGAATTTAGTAAACAAACTGCCTTCCAAAAATTTTTGAAAATTTTTATACATCACTTTATCTTTAAGGAAAAATTTTTTAATGATTTTTTTTATTATATTATGTTAGTCACCATACAGTACATCCCCGGATTCCGATGCAAAGTTCAATGCTTCATTAGTTGCGTATAACACCCAGTGCACCATGCAATACGTGCCCTCCTTACTACCCATCACCAGTCTATCCCATTCCCCCACCCCCCTCCCCTCTGAAGTCTTCAGTTTGTTTCTCATAGTCCATAGTCTCTCATGTTTCATTCCCCCTTCTGATTACCCCCCTTTTCTTTATCCCTTTCTACCCCTACCAATCATCCTAGTTCTTATTTTCCATAGATGAGAGAAATCATATGATAATTGTCTTTCTCTGCTTGACTTATTTCACTTAGCATTATCTCCTCCAGTGCCGTCCATGTTGCAGCAAATGTTGAGAATTCGTTCTTTCTGATAGCTGAGTAATATTCCATTGTATATATGGACCACAGCTTCTTAATCCAGTCATCTGTTGAAGGGCATCTCGGCTCCTTCCATGATTTGGCTATTGTGGACAATGCAGCTATGAACATTGGGGTGCATATGGCCCTTCTCTTTACTACGTCTGTATCTTTGGGGTAAACACCCAGTAGTGCAATGGCTGGGTCATAGGGTAGCTCAATTTTTAACTTTTTAAGGGACTTCCACACTGTTTTCCAGAGTGGCTGTACCAACTTGCATTCCCACCAACAATGTAGGAAGGATCCCCTTTCTCCACATCCTCTCCAACAATTGTTGTTTCTTACCTTGTCTATTTTTGCCATTCTAACTGGCGTAAGGTGGTATCTCAGTGTGGTTTTGATTTGAATTTCCCTGATGGCCAAAGATTTAAATTATTTTAAAAAAATGAATCACCCCAAATGGATAATCTACATAACTCTTGTTATTTAAGACCACAATTCTGAGAGACAATCAGTACTAGGTACTCTCAAGACTTAGATAAAATTTTGTAAGGATATTTTTTTTCTCTTTTTAAAAATATTTTATTTATTTATTTGAGAGACAGAGTGCGGGAGAGAGAGAGAGCACAAGCAGGGACAGAGGGAGAGGAAGGAGCAGGATGAGGGGCTGAATCCCAGGACCCTGGGATCATGACCTGAGCTGAAGGCAGACACTTGACTGACTGAGCCTCCCAGGTGTCCCAAAATTTTGTAAGGGTATTAAAAAGACAGAAAAATGTCCACATAAAGAAAAACAAAAAAGTTTAAATATGTAATAATAACAGGAAGTCTGACAAAGACTCTATGTTCATGGTATAGAATGTTTAAGGATAAAGATGACAGAGGGAAAGCAACCTAATTCAACTTCTATTTTTATTTCATCTTCTACCAGAAAATGAATTATCTTTCACCTTAAAAGTATGGTCTTGCAATGTTTGACAAAGATGATACTCCAGAAATCAAGAAAATAGTAAAAGGACCTTAGATATTTTATATTGATTCAAATGTCCTCATCTAGAAAAATTGCATCACAGTATATGTAAAGAAAGTACAAAAGTTCTTATGAAACCATTCTCAATGATTTTTGAAAAATCTTGGAAAGGAAGTGGGCACAGGAAAAAGTTTTAGATGGTAGATATTGACTTTATTTTAAAAGGGAGAAAGAACTTATTCCTAGAAATCATAGTTTAATGAATTTGATACTGATCCCTGGAAAAATTATTGAATGAATTTTTTATTAGGTGGTTTGTGAATATATAAAAAATAAAATGGTGATAAGTAGGAATCAGCCTAGATATACTAAGCTATGCTGGGGATGTTATAAGAGAAGAATGTTGGAGGCATAATGCATATACTTCTTATTCCAAAATATTTGACATAACCTGGTGTATTCCTGGAAAGGGAGGATTAGCATGGGTTGTTTGACTAAACAGCTGCCTATAACAATTAAAAGAATATCAATTAGTGTGCTAGCCAACAAATATTTATTGGGTGCTGTCCCAAAGGCTAATACTGTGGCATAAGACAATATTCCAGCCCTCTAAAAATGTGTATTCTAATAGAAAAGATTCTAGTGGTATATTATTGGACACTATTTAAAACGGACTTATTTAACACGGTCCACTAACTTGTATAAGCACATCAGATATGCAGATGCCATTGATTATGGAATAATAATTGATGTTTTGAATGACATAATCCACTAAAACGTGCATAAACAGAGTGTGCACCATATATCACACATCCTTTACTATTCCTTCCATTGACAGAGGTGATTGCATCACGAACTAGAGACAGTCTTCCTAAATGCCCCCTCTTCTTCCACAGGCACCTTGAATCTGGGCAAGCTTAGTGAATGCTTTGACTAATAGAATAATGTCAGATGGGAAGCTGTGCCAATTTCCAGACATAGCCTTAATATACTGGCAGCTGTCTTTTTCTGAACACTGACTCATGGAAGGCAGCTGCAATGCCATGTGGAAGACCGAGTAGGCCTATGGAGAGTACCATGTGAAGAGGTACAACAGCTCCTGCTGGGCTCCCAGCCAATAGCCAGCATGAAATGTCAGTCATGTGAGTAAGCCTTCTTGGAAGTGGATTTTTCAGATACAGTTGAACTGTCTATCCAGACAACATTGCAAGGCACAGAAACAAGCTTTCCCACCAGCACAAGGTTGCATATTTATGACAAAAGCAAATGATTGTTATTAAGTTATCATGTTCTTGGGACCCTTGGGACTCTCTCTCTTTTTAAAAGATTTTATTTATTTATTTATTTATTTATTTATTTATTTATTTATTTGACAGAGAGAGCATGAGCAGACGGGAAAAGCTAGGGGAGAGGGAGAAGCAGGCTCCCCACTGAGCAGGAAGCCTGATGCAGAACTCAATCCCAGGACCCTGAGATCATGACCTGAGCTGAAGTTAGACACTTAACCAACTGAGCCACCCAGGCGCCCTCTCTCTCTCTGTCTCTCTCACACACACAGGATCAAAAATTAAATTGTTTGTCTATATGTATGTAAAAATAAATAAATAAAAACAATAAATAAATAACTCCATCAAAGTATTGTAATTGACTGTGACTTCTGTATGAGCCAGCAGAATTCAGATACACTAATAGACGCCCTTACCCAAATCCAGTCATCCTTACTATATCAAACCATTGACAAATTCTATTGATTTTACCTCTAAATGTCTTTTGGAATTTCTTTCTCCATCTCCACTAATGCCACCATTCTCACTAACATAATTGCCTCCTCACTTGTTTCTTCACGCCCGTTCTTACCTTCCTCAAATCAGTCCTCATAGTGAAGTGAGAATGAACTGTCAAAAATAAATCTGCATGACTTACTTCTCTGCAATCCTTCAATCAATATTGCTATTGGGATAAAGACCCACTGGTTTTATCCTAATCTTTATCAACAAATTGAATTGCCACTGACCCCTTCATTTTTTTTATTCCCTCAGCTTTTCTTTCCTTTTCTAGAATGTGTTCTGCTCCTTCCTGCCACAATACCTTTGCACATTCTGTTCCCCTTGCCTGGAATGTTTGGTCATCTCTTATAGTCCTTCAGATCTCTGACCAAACGTCACTTCAGGTAAATGTTGTCTGGCCTCCCACACCAGGTCTCACATTTCCCTTCTTCCACCACACACACTCCACACCTCTCATAGCTTCATATCTTTATCCTCTGACACATTTGACACATTTGCAAGTTATAATTACGCAGTGGCTAGCTGTTAATTAGCTACCTCTGCCAATAGGAGCAATCATCACAAGGGCAGGGATTATTCCTGTTCTCCCAAACATCTTACAACATGCCTTATATGGAATATGGGCTTACTAATTATGTTAAATACGTCAATGATTAGTTCATTTCTGGGAGTTGAAAGCTTTTTGTCCTCATATGAAAGATCATCAGATATTCATCCTTGCGACTACAGAGTTTGGCCAAGTAGATACCAGGTGAATGTTTATTCATTTGAACTGAACAAACAGAATTTTTTTGTATCTGCACTGGAAAGTTAAAATATGGAGTACTTTCAACAATTATGGCATCAAAGAGCTGTGACAAACTCAGACAATTTCAATGGAAAACAGCAATAAAGATTAGAGACTCTGGAGCCCATGTCACATGAGAATGGTCTGAAGGAAATGAAGTGTTTGGTCCAGAAAAGAGACAACTCTAGTTGTGATAAAAATATATGTTACATAGTTATTAAAATTACACAGTTATGTAAAATGACTCCAATGGGCAAAGCTAATATCAGTATGTGGAATTGATCATGTTGCAAATTTTAACCAACTCCTACACTAAATACCTATTAAGCAATTACAACATGCCTTGCACTATGTTAGGCAAGAGTATATTGTGACGGGTTATAGGCCAGTGAAGAAAACAAATAAAGAACAATTAAAAAATTAAAAATTATCAAGTACTATAAAATAGACAAATGATTATCTTGAAAGAAGATAAGAGAAGAGGCCATATATCAAGTGGTTTAAAAAAACATAGCTTCTTTAAAGAGAGGATTTTCATCAGGGAGAATGTAAAGTGCAGCCACTCTGGAAAACAGTTTGGAGATTCCTCAAGAAGTAAAAATAGTACTACCATATGACCCAGAAATTGCACTACTAGGTATTTATCCAAAGGATACAAAAATACTGATTTGAAGTGGCACATGCACCCCAATGTTTATAGCAGCACTATCAACAATAGCCAAATTATGGAAAGGACCCAAATGTCCATCGATTGATGAATGGCTAAAGAAGGTGTGAGATATAGATAGATATATAGATATATAATGGAATATTACTCAGCCATCAAAAAAGAATGAAATCTTGCCATTTGCAACAATGTGGTTGGAACTAGGGGGTATTATGCTAAGTGAAATAAGTCAGTCAGAGAAAGACAAATACCATATGATTTCACTCATATGTGGAATTTAAGAAATGAAACCAACCAACCAAACAAAAAGAAACAAAACAGATGAACATAGGGGAAGTGACAAACAAAGGAAAGGGAAGCCATAAGAGAATCTTAACTATAGAGAACAAACTGAGGGTTGATGGAGGGGTGGTGGGCAGGGGATGGGCTAAATGTGTGATGGATATTAAGGAGGGTAATTGTGTTGATCACTGGGTGTTATATGTAAGTGAGGAATCACTAAATTCTACTACTGAAACCAACATTACAGATTTTCAACATTTTTTAAAGAATGTATTTTTTGCCTTGAGCAAAATTGATTAACAAAGACTATTTAACACCAGGTAGGAAGTTATTACACTGAGCTAGGCAAAAAACACATGCTTTGGAGAAGAAAGATGGCAGTGAAAAGGGAAAGAATGTTAGAATTGAGATATATATGTTTGAAGTGTGTTATTGGTTTAGTTTTGTCCTCCCCATATTCTTATGTTGACTCTCTACCTTTAGTATATCAGAATGTGATTATCTTTGGAGATAAGATCTTTAAAAGGTAATTAAATTAACATGAGGTGTGGGCCCCTATCCAATCTTACTGATGTCCTTATTAAAAAAAAGGTCGGGGGGGGGGGGCGGATTAGGACATACAAAGACACCAGAGGTAGAGCAGACATAGTGGGACCACCATGAGAAGAAACAGCAAGAGTGTGGCCATCTGCAAGCCATGAAGAGATCTCAGAGAAAATCACCTATGCTGTCACATTGAACTTGGACTTGTAGTCTCCGGAACTGTGAGAAAATAATTGGCTGTTGTTTCAGCCACCCAGGCTGTGATATTTTGTTATGGCAGCCCTAGCAAACTAATACAGAGTGGAACAGACAGCACTTATCAAGGGATTGAATGTGATAATGATAGAAAATGAGGCAGCAAGCAAAATTTCCATGTTTGTAGGATAAATAATTGGGTGTGGTGCCGTTTCCTGTGATGGAAAGATTGAGGGAGAAGACATTTCTTTGGAGTAATCAGTTTTGTTTTGATTTCCTTAAATCTGAGATGACTGTGAGACAGAGACTATGAGACTGTGAGGTATCAATTAGACAACTGACTACATAAAAATCTAGAGCTCAGAAGAGATTTCATAGCTAAAGAAATATTTATGTGTGACTATGTGTTTGTATGTAAGAATGTATGCACATATACATTCTTTTTTGTCATTTTATTTATTTGTTTGTTTGTTAATTAATTAATTTATATTTTAATTCCAGTATACTAAACATAGAGTATTATTTTAATTTCAGGTGTACAGTATAGTGATTCAACAATTCTGTGCTTTACTCAGTGCTCATCATGATAAGTGTACTCTTTAATGCCCATCACCTCTTTCACCCATCTCCTCATCTACCTCCCCTCTGGTAACCATCAGTTTGTTCGCTAGAGTTTAGTCTTGTTTTTTTGTTTGTTTCTTTTTTTCTTTGTTCATTTGTTTTGTTTCTTAAATTTCACGTATGAGTGAAATTATATGGTATTTGTCTTTCTATGACTGACTCAATTCACTTAACATTATACTCTCTAGATCCATTCATGTTGTTGCAAATGGCAAGATTTCATTCCTTTTTATGGCTGAGTAATATTTCATCTCCAGAGAAGATACACAGGTGGCCAACAACACATGAAAAGTGCTCAACATCACTCATCATTAGGGAAATGCAAATCAAAACTACAATGAGATATGTCACCTCACACCTGTCAGACTGGCTAAAATAAAAAAACAAGAAACAACAAGTGTTGGCAAGGATGTAGAGAAAAAGAAATCCTCATGCATTGTTGTTAACAAAGCAAAACATCCACTGTGGAAAACATGATGGTGGATCCTCAGAAAATGAAAACTAGTATTGCTGTATGATCCAGTAATTCCACTACAGTGTATTTCCCAAAGAATATGAAAACACTAATTCAAAAAAGATATATTCCCCTCTATGTTTAGTTTATTCCAGCATTATTTATTATAGCCACATTATGGAAGCAACCCAAGTGTCCAGGGATAGAGGAATGGATAATGAAGAAATGGTATATGTATCCAATGAAATATTACTCAGCCATATATACATTCTTACAGTGACATTTGGTATTAGAGGATGTATTAGATCATGAAGGGAAAGATGGTGAAGAAATGAGGGAATTAGATTTAACAGTTATCTCTAAGGAACTGTCATTTTAAGGTCATGTAGAGAAAAAAAAAACAAACAGAAAGTGACCGGGAAGTCAGTGAGGTCTAGGAGGGTATGGTAAAGCAGAAATCAAGATGGAAAGAAGTGGTTTTGAAAATGTAGGATATAGGAAGCAAAATGGGGTTAAAAGTTGGAGTAAAATGAAAGAAATTTATCTATCAACTTGGCAACATGAAGGCCTTTAGTCACCTTGGCCAGAACTTTTTCTGTGGAACAGTGAGGCTGGAAGCCAATTAGAATGAATTGAGAAATGAGAAGGAAGTGAGGAAATGAAGTGATTGTGATAGACTGCTTTTTAAAGATTAGTTATGAAGGGGAAATGAGAAATAGGGGTTATTAATTAAAAATTGTTTTAGAATGGCCATATTGCTTTAAAACATCTGCATACTGACAGAAATGATCCAGGAGAGAGGGGAAGATTTTTGGTGAGTGTGAAAAGCAATAGACGATCTGAGATACTTATGGAGGGGATGGCTTTTGAGATAAGAGCAATATCCCCGTAGAGACTGGAAGAATGGAGAAAATGGCTGAAGACACAGGTTTAATGAATTTATGATGTAAGATGAGGGAGTTCCCATATGATCACAACTGTTTTATAAATGAAGAATAAAGAAAGTTATCAGTTAGAGTTGAAGAGTTGAAGGGGAGCTTTAAGTTTTAATAAACAAGGAAAAGTTACAAAATATTCGTTGGGTATAATAGGAGAGTGAACTTATAACTGAAAGTTATGAGTTACAGCCTGTGTGGTGAGGTCATGTGACCCTGGTGATTATGAATGCATAGGGATGTCAGATTGCCTAAGGATGTGAATTTCTTCACCAGTTTTCTGCTTCATGGGTGCTGGATCAGAGACAGTGGTTGTACAGTACAGTATGCATCCTCATTCAGCCATAAAAATGTAATAGAAAGTTGAAAGTTGTAAGTAAATTATTTTAATAATGGGCATGGAATCCATAGGATATGCATTAGTTACCTATGGTTGTAAAATAGGTTATTCCCAAACTTAGCAATTGGAAACAGTAAACATTTGATATCATATAGTTTCTCCAGATCAGGAAGCCAGGAGCAGCTTAGTTGAGTGGTTCTCATTCAAAGTCTCTCACAAGGCTACTACCAAGATATTGGCCAGGACATCTCAAGACCTGACTGGGGAAACTTCCACTTCTAAGCTCACTCACATAGCTACTGACAGGCCTTGGAAGATATGCTTCTAATCAAACTTACATGGGCCTCTCCATAGGGTTGCCTCACAACAGAACAAGAGGCTTACCTCAGAGTGAGTGCTATAAAGGAAAATGAAAGTGCTGCCAAGATGGAAGACAGTCATTTTATACCCTAAACTTGGAAGGGACATCCTACCACTGCTGCCTACTCAGTAGAAGCAAGTCTCTAAAGCTAGCTCACACTCAAGTGGAGATGATTACACAAAGGCATGAGTGACAGGAAATAGGGATCATTGAGGGACATGTTAGAGGCTGCCTACCACAGGGTATACGGAGGGAGGAAAAGACAGGAGAAGAAATTAGTGGGAATGGATTAAAGATCTGAATTTTGTGGAGGACTTGGCTCCATATGGTGAGTTTACAAAAGTAAGAGCTTGTAAGTATAGAATTGGAAAATTAAATTTGAAATATTAGAGGTGGTATAGTCATTGGTTATGACCTCTTTAGTTGAAGAGCATTAGAAAATATGGTTGGGTTGGTATGAAGGAAGTACAGAAATAGATCTGAGAAGATAGTGTGCCATCAACATCTACATCTACATGGATGTTGGAAACATGAAACTGGAGGGAGAGGAAAACTGAGCCAGCAGCTAAAGGACTGCTCGAATAAAAAGTAAAATTTGGAAGTCAGTAAGAGGATAGCAAAGAAGAAGAGGTGAAGCTGCCAAAGGAAAATTACATAACCTCCAAGAAAAAAGGGATATAAAAGTGAGACAAATTTTTGAAACCAGCAATAGACAGCAAGGACACTGATCCCATCCATCCATAAACCCTAGTTAATCAGAATATGGAAGGAACATATACGTTCCACTTGACATGGTTGCAGAAGATGCCATGTCTTCATAAAATAGCAGGTTTTAGTCAACGGAAGATACAGAGAGAACATTCTGCATAAAGGTGGGTTGGAATAGAAGAGCAAAGAGATCTAAAAGGCCAAGTGGGAGAATCTGGTGGGAAGAGAAATAGCAGGAATGAATGAGTCAGGATTGGGAAGGAACAGGGTTGGAGAGACACAGAGTTCAGAACTAATAGATAATCAATAGACCTCAATCTCTGGTGTTGATTAAGGTCAACAGATATGCCGGTCCTCAGAACTTTAGTTCTTGTCATCATTATTGGTAGGGTTGGAACTCAATCCAAGAGGGAAAAAAAAGTGATCACAGTGAGCTAAGAATAAGCATGTAATGGGTTGCCTCTACGTTAGCAGCTGGCAGCCAGGAGGAAAGGGTAAAGCTGGTAAAGCTATGGTGGTCTTAAAAACTAAGATAGAGGGGTGCCTGGGTGGCTCAGTTGTTAAGTGTCTGCCTTCAGCTCAGGTCATGATCCCAGGGTCCTGGGATTGAGCCCCGCATCGGGCTCCCTGCTCAGCAGGAAGCCTGCTTCTCCCTCTCCCACTCCCCCTGCTTGTGTTCCCTCTCTTGCTGTGTGTCTCTCTCTGTCAAATAAATAAAATCTTAAAAAAAAACCAAAAAACCCCCCACAAAAACTAAGCTAGAGTAGAGCATTTCCAATGTTTGAGTTAACAGTTTTGATTCTTCCTAGCCTAGGATTTTGTTGCATTTTGCTCTCATTGCTTCCCTGTCTTGTGAGATGCCTTGTTTTATTTAGAAGGTATCAAGAGGAACCATAGGAATTACTTAGTCAAGCCCTTTCCTGTAAGGAAACCAAAGTTCAGAGAGTGTACAGTTTCTTGTCTTGTCCAAAACTAGGTATATAACTAGTGTCAGGTTCAGGGGTGAAAATGAAGAATCTTCATTTCTAGTTCATTTGGAATCCTAGGAATTAAAGGTAGTGGCATAAACATGCAGCTTTACATTAAAAAAGTAGATAAAAGTAACTCACAAGGGAAGAATTTGGGAGTCCATATTTTCCAAGACACTTCTACAACACACAAAAGTGACATTATGTGTTACTCGACCCATGGCATTTCCTAAATCCCAAGTAAAGCCTTGGGAATTGAAGGCCAAAAACTTTTACCCATTTAAGTGTTTTACATGTGTCATTGTAGAGAGAAAGAATGGTAAAAATGGAAACTTGATGCAAATGGCCTCTTTGGATAAAGACTGCTTGGGCTATTCCTGGATGGGGCAAGTTTGGACTAACTAGCCCAGGATAACCATCATTTCATACTTCCCTTTGTTCTATTCTACCCTTCTACCCTTTTTTTTTTTTTTTTTTAAGAACCTCTGTCACGTACTTTCTATTCTGGGATTCCCGATTAGAAAATGGCCAATCTGTTTTTAGATAGAGAACCGAGAAGAATCAGCTTAGCTCCTGAGAAACATTATTTCATAAGAAGAAGAAAGAAGAAGGGGAGGAAGAGGAGTAAGGGGAGAAGGAGAATGAGATCAATAAGAAGTTCTTTCAGTTCATAGTAGATACGCTAATTTTAAGCATAAGGTGAGTACTCACCCATTCAATCATGTAATCTGATCATTTAATAACACAAAATATTAATATATTAGTATTATATATTAATATATATTAATAAAATATCAATATATGCATTAATAGTATATGTTAATAGATTAATATATTAGTATATCATAGTAAATAATAGTTAAGTTTCATGTATCCTAAGTTATTAATTTCCTTTTATTATGGAATTAGTGGTTTTCAGAAGTCTTTATGTGTGTGAGTGTATACTGGAGACATTAAGTATTGAAAAACAAAGCATATTGAAAAGGAATAATCTACAAACTTATTTGTGCTTTTTTTACATTTTTAAATTTTATTTACTTATTTTTTTTTAATCTCATGACCCTGAGATCAAGACCCGAAATGAGATCAAGAGTTGGACATTTAACGAACTGAGCCACCCAGAGGCTCCAGAAATGCTTCTTAAAGCCTTACTGAAAAAAAGTTCTAAAATAAAGTAGTATTATAGTAATACCACAAGGACTATGAGAGAAAGGGGTGAGGGGAAAGAAAACACTTTCTAAAACTAAGTAATCATTCAAAGTAATTATAGTATTATAGTAATACCACAAGGACTATGAGAGAAAGGGGTGAGGGGAAAGAAAACACTTTCTAAAACTAAGTAATCATATTCAAAACATATTCTTATCATTTGAGTCTAAGAACTGTGTGGTGATACTGAATTTAGCAATGATCCTGGATGATGGGGTTCTTTTTTTTTAATTTTTTTCAAAGATAAAAGGACTAAACAGCAAAAAACAAAAAGCAATAGAAGAAAAAGTTAGATTATACTTGGAAATCTCATTTCTCTGAAGTAATCTTTAAAAATGTATAAGTAATAGGAGAGATGAATTTGAACTTTACATGCCTGGGCCAATTTAAAATACAAGTTTATATTCTGATGTGTTAACACTGGTTTCTTCCTTTCAAAAGTTGGCAAGGAAACTTAAATGAGAATTAGTTTATACGATTAATCTGGTAGTTTTGGGGTAAGAATACTTTATTATTAAGAGAAATAAAAAGAAGCCTAGTGAAACCATGCTCCCAAATACATGTGTAATAACTGAAATACATATGAACATATTACATATACTTATGTGTATGCACTCTTTATATAATCTATGCATATATACACATGTATATATAATGAGTGTATGTGTTAAATATGGGTCTGTGTTTGTATACATACTGACATATATACACAGATACACACAGGCACTTGTGAGAGGCAAATGAAGGCTGATAATTATAATCTGAAATGGTGATTTTTAAACTGTATTAAAGCATAAAAACAGATCAATCTCAATAGGGAGGAAAGGACACATAGAGCCTACAGTGTGTAAACTGTTGCTCTTTTTATTGTTGGGTCAATATGTCAGCAGTGCTTTCACATGGAACATAGAGCAGACATGAATCAGGGTGCTTCTTCCTTGGTTTGCCTTTGGATTGTGCTGTTGTCAGGGTCCAGAGACCAGATTCTCCATATATGGTGCTTTTTGTGATTCTTGATTATGACCCCCTGAGGAAGTCAGACCAGCCTGGGGTTACTGGAGATGGTGTCTTGCTTGGCATATTTATCATCCACAAATCATCTGTTATAAATATACCTTGGCAGGATCATCATCAGGCTGGCTCAGTAGCCTGCAATTTATGAAGGTTATGGGAAACAGAGTGAAGGGTGAAGTGCTTTATTAAGGGTGGCTTTCTCCCTGACCCAGCCCTGTGTTCTACTTGAATATAAATGACCATGGGAATGAGTACTCCTTTCCATTTAGGATTAAGTCTTTTTAAATTGTCCCTTTCAGCTGTTATTCTTATGTCACTATGTCATGACTTAAAGATTTTCTAAGAAACATAAAAATCACCATGTTCAAAGATAATGTGAGAAATTACTAGATGCAAGACAGATATGTATCTAAACCTCACATTGTTTCCTTTTTGCATTTTTTAGCATTTGTCATTAATCTCTATTTTTGCTTGTGGCAAAATAACAGAACTGACCAAAATGTCTTGCAAATAGCATAATTATAATCTATATGGAAGTTGAAATAAAGGAAACGTGATTCTCCTTTTATTGTTGAATGTTGTTTGTTTTTCAAAGAAAATGTTTGCTTCAGACACAATGTTTTGGATTATCCCCTAGACATAAACCTTATTTTCCTTTCACATTCCCTTAAATGAATAAAAAATATTGTAATGAACCAAAAACGACATGAAACCAAAATGCCACACAGGCTGCTCTCTCAGCCAGTGCATGTTCCTGAAACATGGTTAAAGCTTCTTGGTTGGGGAACGATTAACTGTTTCCCTTACAAGATATTTTTCTGAACACTTGTCCTAGAAGAGAAAGCCTTGAAGAGGGTCACCCTATTAACATGTATTAAGAAGTAAAGGGCCAATTTTAATATTTCAAACAACTCCAGTGAATAAAAGATCATTGGCACCTTTCTGTTTTCACTATAGTCCTCTTTTAAAACGATGTTCTTCACTCTCCATTTGCCCCAGGGGAGAGGAACAACAAGAGGAAGAAAAATGGGGAATGAGTACAGAGAGAAAATGATGGAAATTTGTTTTATTCCACTTCACCTGCAGCTTGAGCCACTCACCCTTAGGAAGACTCCGACACTTTATATGAATTACCCATTGTGGTCTCCCCCACCATATCACCACACTATTTTGCCACTTGTTTTGCCAACCACCAACTGCTTTTACAAGTAGAGAAATAATCAGTAGGCGAATGACCTTTTGCAGCTTTGTATCTGAAGCTAGTTCATCAAATACTTGTCAGCCAACTGCCCAGGGGGGGCTAAATAAATAAATAAATAAAGGTGGGGAGTGATGGAAATTTACCTTTTTCTTTTTTTGGCTGCTAAATCGAGAATCTGGTAGTTTTTCCTCCCCCTTTCCCTCGTTTCTTTTTCCACCCCTGTCCACAAACCTGTTACTAGGGAAACTTGAAAAGGAATCAGATACATTAAGAAAACAAAAGTTTAGACCCCACAACCACGATCCCATTGCCATGCAGAAAGCAACGCAAGATACCCAACCTCGGTCGCCGCACCGCGGTCCTGACAAAGCCTGTATCTAGCCAGAACAAATAAGATGTTAATTGCAGCCTCGCTGAGAAAAACTAGTATTGTTCCAGCCAGAGACACGCAGCATTTCGGGAGCCGGGATGTGCCTCTGAGGACTGGATCAATTCATCTGAATCCCGGTGATGAAATGACAGCTTTTCGGCTACGACAGGTCCACGCTGAAAGAAAGAAAGGCGATCAAGTCCAGTATTTACTTCCCACCCGTCAGAGTCGCCTTCCAGTCCTCCGCACCCCCCTAACCTCGCCTCCCAGTGAGTTTCTCTTACAGTTGGTCGCCGCCAGCCCCAGCGGTGGGAACTGAGGATGCAAAAACCTCCCAGACGCAGAAAATACTGCTTTCGGGACGTGCTTGGTTTTGAGTAGCCGTGACGTGCAGGCTCACCGCGGCCCTGGCTGGAGCACCGCGGAGTCCCCCTCCCGCCCGTCTCTCTCCAGCCCTCCCGCCGGGCCTCCCTCCTTTCTCACCCCGCCGCTTCCCTCCCCTTCTCTCACACACCCGCCCGCGCCCTCGGGAGGCAGAACTCCGGGAAGGCACAGCGGCCGCGCGGCGCTCGTCGAGCCTCGGGCCGGCCGCCTAGCGCACCGCACGGGTGCTAGCGCTGGGCGCAGGGCGCCCGGGGACGCGCGCGCGCACGAGCACGCGAGAGACCGGCGCGCGGGCGCGCACCCCGGGGACGCGCACCCCCCCTCCCTCGCGCGCGCCCTGGGGAGAGCGTGCGCCGCGCGCCGGCGCGCACACCCGAGACAGAGCTTTACTATCTCGTTCGCTCTCGCGCCCCTCCTCGCTGGGCATTCAAACAGCTTTCCGACATCACCAGCCAAGGATTTTTTCCCCCCTCTCCTTAGTCGCGGTCCGTCCATCAGTACCTGCGGGGGGAGGAGGAGGAGGGAGGAAAGCGGAAAGAGGAAAAAGCATAAGCTTGAGCCTTCCGATCCGACCACGAATACTCCTGTAATAAACCCACCGCCCCAACAAATCTGCCTTAGCAGCCGCTGCTGTCGCCGGTCACTTCTCGTCTCAGCGCTTTCTTTGCTTCTTGGCTAATAGGTTTGTTGGGGGTAGATTTGATAAAACAAATCCTCGCTTTTAAGCCACTCGCATTTTTTTGTTGTTGTTGCTTTTTTTGTTTCCTCAGAGTCTCTCTACGGGGGGCTTCTCCCCCCCCCACCTCCGTTGGAGGTGGGATTCAGCTGGATACGGCGTCAGGCTCCGGGGTCCTGGGGGCTTTTTTCTCCCACAGCTCCCGTCTTTGATTTTTTCCCACATCTTTTGCTTCTCTTAAGTGTGCATTTAAAAAAATAAATCCTGATTTTTGAAGCTGAGCCGGGGAAAATGGGCAACGGTGATTGGGACCGAAGGGGAGTCTCTCCGTCACTGTTGCTGGGACGCGTGCCTGTGCTGGTGTCTTAGAGCAAGAGCCTCCCTGAGCTTTCGGAGTGGAAGGTAAGGAAGGGGGTCTAGGGGTCACCTTCCCTCTGCCAGGGGTCGCCACAGAGGAGCTCTCCGTCTAGGTGTTTGCGGAGGGAGGACAAGGAAAGGAAAGGCTGTTGCTGGCAGATGGAGGGGCTGCGAGCAAACCCGACTGTCTGCATTTACTTAAACGCCGCAGTTGAAAAGTTAGAGAAGTCTGTTTTTCAAGAGATGGGCTGGGTCGGAAGGAATAGGCAGGGAGACCTAGAAAATCTGATGGTTGTGTGTGATTGGGGTGATATTACGGGGAGAAATTTTTAGGTTAGAAGGAAGTTAAGATAAGGGGAGGCAGTGGGTCTTCTATTGGGGAAAAAAAATTAGTGGAGTGATGGCGCCGTCTATGTTCGACTAAACTAAAGTGTCACCCAGAAAATCAGTTTTGAGAATGGCTAAACTAAATGCCGGTTTGCTTCTCAGCAGGAGACAAATATATAAATAAATAAATACAACATCGTTGAGACCTTGGTAGCCATCCCTTAGACACCCCCACCCCATTCTTTCTTTCTTAAAGAGGGAAATACAATTGTTTGAACTGGCCCTGCAGTCGGGGGCGGGGGTGGGGGGACGGCAGAGTTCAATGATTCATTTTTGATTCTTTAGAATAAAACAAGGCTCCGTACACCAAGGCTTAAGGATTAAAATAAAGAGCATTATATTGAGGGGGCTCTCTTGAGCAAGCTTGAGTGAAATCAGAGCTATTTCCTCACTCTTTCTAATCCTTGATGAGCACAGCAATGCAGACATGCACTGTCAGATAAATGGAAGCAAAAGTACCGATTTCATTAGGAAAAGAAATACGACCTCTTTTTGAGTTACCTATTATAAAATGAAGCCCCCTTTCATGGATGGAATTCCTAATTTAGACACTTATTGTCACATTGGCTCTCAACGCCTACACTCTATCCTGAAGAACACTGCGCAGACCTGCATTGCCTGCAAAGTGCTACAGCAAAAAAAAGAGGAAATTATTTCCAGAATTTCCTGCAACTTTCCCAATTTTTTAACCTTTAAATGCTCATTGGCTTTATTTTCTCAAGAAGAAAATGCATTATTCATTGAGCTGTATGCTTGAAACAGAGAACGCTGTTTTGATAGTCCCAGCAGTTCTGATGTTATTTTAAACTGCTGCTATATAGAGATTTAGAGTTGGGGCTGTTTTCTCCTATATCAAGACATAGAATTTGAATTATGATCTGGAAAATGCAGATCTATCTTCAGGGACTTCGGTCACTGGTATTTGTGTGCATGCGTTGGTGTGTGTTATGCAATGGGAAGAAGAGGGATTTATCCTTTGGTTCAGAGAGGACCCAGGCAAAGACACGAAAACTCTTAACTGTCTATATATCTGTATGTCTGTCTCTGTTTACAGAACAGTGGAAGAGACTGCAGCCTAAAGACTTTTATAATTAACTTGGCATCACTTTTCTCAGCTCAGAGGCTAAACAAAAAAGCAGTGTCATTTATTCTAAGAAATAACTTCTTAAAGGTTAAAGCTGAAAAAAATTCGAGTTATTTTTGGATAACAACTTACAGAGGTAAATATAACCAAGGATTACTTTATTATGCAAGGCCAGGTTAAAAAATATAAAGAAAAGGAGCTTTGGAGCTCTTGCTGGAAAGAGAGCAATTCAGTAATTGAAATCTGCTAGGAAAGCAAATGCTAATGTCTTTTATCTACCATGTGTAAATCTTAAATTACAGTAGATAACTCTAGATAAAATAGCCCTAATTAAAAAAAAAATTAAAAGACTGAAGCCAGCTCAATTACTGTGGTTCTGGGATTTTTCACCGACATTGCCTTTGGATACAGATACTAATACAGTGATCCACTTTATGTATCCCAAGAGGGCATGTCACATTGAAATGACTGCCTTAAATCCTGGTTCTCAGTGGTGATGTTGAACAACAAGTCTTCCCCATGTATCAACCCATCTATGTCCTTTCTCAGATGATGGTTTTAAAATTCTATTAATCCACATGAATGCCGATGTTTTTGCACAGGAATTCCCATCAGTTCACACAGTGGTCCCTGCAAAGACAAGTATGGGCATTTGGGAGATGATGTTTCATCCTCAACAAATTATCATTCATGTTTTTAAAATTGTGGCTATCCTTTATCGAAATTGCTTTTCATATTTAAGATAAAAGAAATAAAGTGATGACAGCTGTTCCCAGATTATCAGGTTAGATTTTGTGTGATGATGTTTACTGCAGGCCGACTGAGGGAAAGAAAAGGTTGTATAGGTTGCTTAAAAATATTTCAAAAATTAAAATTTAGGTTATGATATTTTAAAAAGATATGTTTTCCTTTTCTTTCAATAGAATCATAATGCATTTGGAGGAAATCCTGGTAGATAAATTAGAAGCATTCCTGTTAATCATCTATTAAATATTATTTTTAAATTGAATGTAGAGAATTTGGCCATTGTGAATCACCGCGTGAGGGCGCTGTTCACACAGCAACAGATAATTTCCTAGCGTTATAAAATAAAAAAATTACCTGCCCTTCTTTTAAAAAGGGTTTTTTACTGAAATCTTGAAAACAGCTGGCTGTAATATTGGAAGGAGTTTCTTTTTTCAATGCGCTTAGACTCCTACTTGCATTTTACTTTCATTGCCATTTTTACAGGCCAAATGACATAGGATGAAGGCTGTTCGTAACCTGCTGATTTATATATTTTCCACCTATCTCCTGGTTATGTTTGGATTTAATGCTGCCCAAGACTTCTGGTGTTCAACTTTGGTGAAGGGAGTCATTTATGGATCGTATTCTGTAAGTGAAATGTTTCCCAAAAACTTTACAAACTGCACTTGGACGCTGGAAAATCCAGATCCAACCAAATATAGCATTTACCTGAAATTTTCCAAAAAGGACCTTAGCTGCTCTAACTTTTCCCTCTTGGCGTATCAGTTTGATCATTTTTCCCATGAAAAAATAAAGGATCTTTTAAGAAAGAATCATTCTATAATGCAACTCTGCGATTCCAAGAATGCTTTCGTTTTTCTACAATATGATAAAAATTTTATTCAAATACGTCGGGTGTTTCCAACCGATTTCCCAGGATTACAGAAAAAAGGGGAAGAAGATCAGAAATCTTTTTTTGAATTTTTGGTATTGAACAAGGTGAGCCCAAGCCAGTTTGGTTGCCATGTATTATGCACTTGGCTGGAGAGCTGCTTAAAATCAGAAAATGGGAGAACAGAATCATGTGGGATCATGTATACAAAATGCACCTGCCCTCAGCATTTGGGAGAGTGGGGGATCGACGACCAGTCGCTGGTTTTGTTAAATAACGTGGTGTTACCCCTGAATGAGCAGACCGAGGGCTGCCTGACCCAGGAGCTGCAAACCACCCAGGTCTGCAATCTTACCAGGGAGGCCAAGCGACCGCCCAAAGAAGGTAAGTGCCCAGCAGTGAGGGGAGAGGGGAGGGAGGGGTGTTGGGAGATGGCATTAAAATGTGCTGTTTCCACACAAGGGCTTAATCATTGCTCTTTATCATCTTTGCAGTCATTTGATTTGTGATCTTCACTAATAAAGGTCTCTTAAACTAATTTTGGGTTTCAAGATTTTAGAGATGGGGCATTGAGGATGGGGTAGCTCTTATCAACATGCCCTGGTAGTGTGTCAAAAACGTGGAGCCTATTTGCAATGGAGGTTGGTGAGGTGTGTGTGCGGGGTCTTCATTGGCTGTAGCCCCTTGGGGAGACCTACCTGTATACATGCACTCTCTCTCACGCACACTCCTGTGAAATGGATTTGTAGGATTTCTACCTTATGCTACAGCCCTGTAAAGAGTACCCTTCACTTCCTCTCCCCTTTGCCTTCTCTGTCTCACTGTCTCAACCAAGACCCCTTTTGTTGTGCTGCGCCAAGTTGGGGAAGATGGATGGAAAGGTGACACAAACTCAATTGCAATCCTGTTTGGACCAAATGACCTTCTGACAGCTGAAGACAAGGGTGTCCCCCTCCAATTAAAAAAAAAATGCTTTGCACAATAAATCCTGTGCGCTTGCTCTTTTGAAACCCCACTTGGAAGCGCAAACTCTGGGGTCTCCTGGCTATGAAGCCACTTGGAGGCGGGTGAAGGGTAGAATTAAAACACAGGCTGACCCTGTAAAACCTGATAGCCCTCTTGCGTGATTTTTGCTGTCCTTGGTCCCCTGTTGATATACACGAGGAGAGTGGGAGCATGTCAGAGATGAGCTAGATGGAACAAATAGTGCAACGGAAATGCAGAGGAAAAAGAAAGTACAGGAGTGATTTATAGCTTTCATCCAATCCCTAGTGGGGGAGCTACCAGAGGATTTCAGATTGTAGATTACGTTTAATAATGCAAGAAAGCTGATATATTTTGAGAAAATGACTTTCCTGTTTGGAAGGTTAACGGATGTGTTCCATTCCTTTGAGGACAGGGCTGATACGTATTCGTTCTTGCTCCCCAACCCTGCAACTAGAGAGTGTTGATTTTTTATGCAGGAAATGTTTTCTGATCGCCACAAAGATCCCTGTCTGTGGAAAGGGACAGCCAAGCTCCAGTCCCTCTTTCCTCCCCCTCCCCCAACAGAAGTTGTCTTTGTGGCCAATATAAAATTGACACGTTGTTGGAGAATTTTCTTTACAAGTAGCCAAGGCTTTGTAAGGGGTGGGGGTGGGAGGGAAAGAGAGAGAAGGGCTTAACTAGCTAGATGCGGTTTCTCTGCTGAAGGCAATTTGGGGGATGGGGATTAAGGAAGAGCAATGGTACGTGGGGAGAAGATGTGTTAGAAAATAAATACAGACTAATGGCAATGAGAGAGGGTTGAAAACCTTTAAGATTTCTACAGGTCAGTGTTTCACTAACAGCTGTGGCTGAAGAAAACAAAGTGGTTTTAAATTACAGGAGTTCTTTTCTCTAGTAAAAATCCCAGAGAAGCACTTCCAACTGCAGGGATGGTATTTAACACCATTTAAAACTAATTAGTGTCCCCTAGAATAAGAAGCTACAATACACACAGAAAATGTGATGCTACAAGCTGGCTAATAAGACAGTTAACACCAGAAACTAGTATTTGTTTGTTTGTTTTATTGCTGTTTTAATAAAATCTAGAGTATCTGTTTTTTCAGTGGTTAAAATTCTATCATGAAATTGACTGCTGATGAGGAGTGGAAAGTGAATCTAGTTTTGGAAGCTTTTTTTGTGAATGGCAGCAAGTCACAAAAACAAAGTTGTGTGCACATTAAGCATGATTTTCAAAGATTTTGCAGGTCATGATCATGAGATGTGGGTTGAAACGGTGCTAGGATTTATAGAAGTTGGACTAGATAGTCATTTGTTTGGTAAATGAGTAAGAATGAGTGATTTTAGACATTCGATGTAGAAATCACGTGGGAGCACGTCTGTTTCTTTTGGCTAATTAGCTGATGAAATGAGAAAGGAATATCTCCATAGACAAACAGGTGATTATGTTAAAATTGTTATCGTGTTAATAGAACTGAACTAGGAAAACTTTATATAGTAGGGGAGGAATATATGCTGTATCAGTAAAATTGCACAGCCTGTATTCTCTTTATTCTAAATATGTGTTCTTTAACTGTTTAGGTGTTCTGAGTCAGAAAGGTAAGGGTAAGTAATTCCTGATGACATAATTGTAGCTGATGCATTTGTAAATAATTCTTATAAAATATATTCGGCATTCCTTACCTCATTCAAAGAAGACTTTTGGCTATGCTGCGTTGTAGGAAAGGAATGTGAAAATCTGCAGACTCTTAATTTAGTAAAATTTATGCAAAGTATATTAAATCTTTAATATTTTATATAAACGCTATATAAAATCTTACAAAAGAATTATTTAATACCATTTCAAATAAACTACCATATAATGATATTCACCAGGTTAGAGGTTAATAATTACATACAGTTGTTTTACTCATACCTAATTTTATTCCAGAATGTCTTTACTTTATATGGTAAATGTAATCCCAGGTTTTAAAATAAGGCTTTAAAAATTCTACTTGCATTTTATATTGATAAATGATTTCTATTTTCTATAGAAAAATAGACTATCTTGTAAGTCATCACAGGAATAAATACAAAATTATTCTCCATAGTTTTTCTTTACTTCTGCTTTATTCACTGTAATAAGTACTGAAAACCTTGAGTAGAAATATTTTCTACATTTATTACATCATAGAAGTGGCACAAATTGGACAGAAGACTCTTTACATGCAATAGATGCAATTCTAGGCTTTTTGCGGTGCTGGTGGTGATGGTAATGGTGTGCCAAATGCTGAATATTTTGAATGTGTCCACTGAAATCACAAAATCATATTTAAAGTTAGTATTTGAGGAAATTATAGGCTCCCAGGACTGGGATGTTGATTTTGTTGATATAGACTTTCTACTAAAATGTTTGTTAGTAATACATTCATGTACTGAAGAATTTCATAGCCAGAAAACAGCAAGAAGAAAACTATTGCTGTTTGTAATGAAGACACCAACAATTGCAAATGTATTTTGAATATGTTATAACAGTAAATAATTGGACTGATGCTTTATTAAAGTATTAATTAGTTAGGTATTAATACATTTAAGTACCTTGTTTTTTAAGTTTGACATATTTGAGGGTGACATATGATTATAAAAACTTAGTTGCCGTTCCCCAGTTTTTATGTGAAAATTTGAAAACCAAATAAACCAACAAAATGAAGCCTTTTAAAAATAGTATCTTATTTCAAGCAATATTTTTAAAAAACTGTCTACATTTAATTTAGATAACTGTTTTTTTTTTTTTAAAGGAAACTCAAATGACATTGCTATTTACCTGGTTTTCAGATATAAGTCTGGGGAGGTACTGGCATGTATTCATGAGGCCTTTACTACGTTTTATAGGACTTCTTTTTTTTTTCTCCTACCATAGATGAATCTGGACTATATAGCTAAAATATAAGATCTTACTTCTTACCTCTTCACCTAAAATAAGCAACTAAAACAGTTTTGGCAGAAAAAATTCTCTACCAGGGTATCTAAATCACATAATAAGCCTTAATGGAACCTTTGTTTCCTACTTACATCAATGGTGCTGCTTATGTGAAAGGAAATTGGGATCCCTGTATAGATTCCAGGAAATCTGAACACACATACTCATTTGTCTTTTCACTCTGCCTGTACTAATCCTTGATATTCTATCATCCAAGGGAAGTCTCACTATGTGCCTGTGCAAAATCTAGCCTGGGTTGTGTGTTTACAGTTCTAGGTACCTATTTTTTCATCTAGAGCAATTTGTGTGTCTATCAGTGTGTTTTCATTTCTTTCTACTCTTGCTCCTTTTGCCCTCAGAACTGTTCAGCACCTTTCACTTTCCTCTTTACTGTCCTTGGATCTTACTTCCTTTGTAAAATGACTGCCATGATCCCACAGTCTCTATCAGAATGTAGAAAGGCACATTGAGTCTGTTCCTTGAGATGCAGAGCCTGAAAGTTTGCTCTTCCCCTTGGCTGCATCCCATAGTGCTCTGCACGAACTGTACTTATGTTCTAGCATTTGTCATATTGCAGTGTATTTTCTGTTTGTATTTCTGTCTCCCTCCGTTAGACCTGGGAATTCTTCAAGCATAAAGACTGGGTCTTCAGTTGTGTATGACAGTCTTAATAGAGCTTCAGTAAATATTGAATGTCAAATGAACAAAACAAAAAAGATCTCAATAGGAAAGGTAGTAATACATTGGTTACAATAGAAAGAATAAAACTACATCATTTGGGGAAAGAGGCCACCTTTTACTTTCCATTTTTTAGGGGAAGATGGCTACCATTTATATCATTTCCACTTCCATTAATGCATTGTTTATGCCAGCTTCTGATCTCAACATATTATTTAATATCACTTTTTAAACAAGAAAATGGAATCATTATGAACTATTCTTAATTTTATATGTATATTAAAAGATTTATGGTCCATATAACTTTCTACACATGGCTATCTACAAAAAAAAATAGTAAGAAAATTTGCCAATTTCTGTTTAACTGTCTTCATTTCCCTTTATGCTTCTCTTTTCTGACTCTAGCATTACTTCTACAGTAATGACATTTCCCAAGCCTCTCTTGCACAGTTTGAAGACAAACATGCAAACTCTTTCCAAGAGAGGAAAGGAGTATTTGCATGTCAAGCTCAGTGCTTTTGTTATTCATTCCTATTTAATAATCTATAAATGTAGTAATAGTAGAATATAGGCCTGATCAATTAAAGTACCATAATTTTTACTTTTGCCATTTTTGAATTTTGACAAACAATTTAGGACATCATATATGTATACATTATCTAATGAAACAAAATTCTGTCATATGGCAACATATTTTTTGCAGGCGATAAATTAAAATATTAACATGAATATTTGTGTCGTGGGGATACCTGGGTGGCTCAGTCAGTTAAGTGTCTGTCTTCAGCTCAGGTCATGATCCCAGGGTCTTGGGATTGAGTCCCACATTGGCTCCTTGCTCAGCAAGGAGCCTGCTTCTCCCTCTCCTTCTGCTTCTCCCTCCTGCTTGTGCATGCTCTCTCTCTCTGACAAATAAATAAATGAAATCTTAAAAAAAAAAAAAGAAAATTTGTGTGTGTGCACTATGTCCCATGCACGCACACATTTGGAAAGATGTGTCAGTGGGTTTTATGATAGCTGTAGATAAATGTACTGTAGGTTAGTTTTCTTCCAAAATTGACAAGAAAATTTAGAGTTCAGCTTCATGTGTTACCTTATTGACTTCATTTCCTACTAGAAGAGATTTTATTGTTAAACTGAAGGCTTTTAAAAAATATACTATTCTTTAGAATCACTCTGGTATTCATTACCTATAGTCATGTGGCTCTTGGATCTCAAATCAACCTTCATTCAAAAATAAACTTTTTTTTACTTTTTCAAAATATCATTGCTGGGTTTTAAAATCTATTGTTTGAGTTTGATTCTACTCTTCCACATAGTAACTGTGTTGCTCTGTATTACTACTTTCCCCTTCTCAGATTAGGTTAGTGATGCTTATGTCTCAGGGTATAGGAGAACAGGAAATGACATCATGTATTGAATTTTAAGAACCTAATAAAATTAATGGCTTGGGATATTTTAGTTCCTGTCAGCCCTGTGGAAATTTCTTCCCAAATCAATTAACTAATAAAAATCAGAGAGGTATGCAATTTTCTAAGTATATCACTTCAATGAAATGAAAGGGATTTTGGTGTAAGGTACACTTGAGTTCTCAGAGTGACTCAGCCTCCTAGCAGCACCTGTCAAGTGACTGAGCTTGACTCATCAATCTTTGATAGCAGAGTGTTGAATTAAATGAGATTGCACTTGCTTAGTCCATTGCTCAAGGCCCTCAATTCAGTTTTTGAATGTCTTTTTTATTCTTACATTTTGGCTATAAATGATAGAGGATTAATAATAAATAATGAAGCAGATTGTCATTTAATTATTTGAACTTGTTTAGGAATTTAGGACATTTAACAAAGGATCATTAGGCATCTTGAATGTATGTCTATTTTGCATTAGATACAAAAAGGTAGCATCTCAGTACCTGTGTGTTGATGGAGGCATGACTAATACATCAAATAGATCAAGCTAGTGGTATGTGAGTCATCCTAGGCCTGGGAAGATGTCCTTTGGATATCATTGCTGATAGCCTGCAAATCTATTGAAATTAAACAGTTTCATGAGTATTTTACTCTTTGCTGTGTTATGCAAAATTAAGTTCATGTTTTGAAATGTATTTTGAAAAGGAATTATCTTGAAATATTAGTCCATGTTAAACCATTTGGAAAAAAAAGTAGGGTGGTTTTGTGTGTTTTTCACTGGATTGTGATCACATACCAGTAAGCCCTAGGATTCCTCCAAAGGTTTATATATTCAGTATTGAAAAGAAAACAATTTTTTTTTTAGTACTCATTTAAAGATTCTGATATTTTCTTGAAGGAAAATGACAAAATGTGATCTATGGGACTCTATGAAATGCTAAATGCTCCATGTTCTATTATCTTTCAACTATCATTCAGGAATTTTGCTCAATTGCAGAGAATGACCTAGGTATCTATCTGTTAATGGTTAATAAGTAATGTATTTCTGCTATACACAGAAAGTATAAGTAACAAATTCATAATGAATACATTAGTATGGAGCTATTTCTCTCAAAATTAAGTGAATAAGGAGTCTTTTCTGAAAATGCTGATACGCATTTTTCACCATAACCACGCCCATCCCCATCACGTAATCATTAAGGCTTGGAACACGATATAAAACATAAAGGTAAAATGGTTACTGTTTGGTTTTCACTATGTTAAGTGAAATAATTTACCTGCCACCTAATCCTGGATATTATATTCTCTAATGATTTCTTCTGGATAGTAAGTTTCTTTGGGGAATGTTCTGTTTGGGAAAACGGAATAAATATGTGCATGGAAAAGATACTAGAACACTGATAGAACCAGATTATAATACAGTTGACCTTTGAACACCAGGGAAGTTATGGGCACAGTTGAAAATCTGCATATAATTTTTGACTCCCCCAAAATTTAACTTCTAAAGGGCTGCTATTGACAGGAACCCCTACCAATTATATGAACAGTCGATTAACACAGTTTGTATATATATACAAAATGTGTGTATGTGTGTATATATATATATATATATGCTGTATTCTTTTTTTTTTTTTTTAAAGATTTTATTTATTTATTCGACAGAGATAGAGACAGCCAGCGAGAGAGGGAACACAAGCAGGGGGNGGAGAGGAAGAAGCAGGCTCATAGCAGAGGAGCCTGATGTGGGGCTCGATCCCACAACTCCGGGATCACGCCCTGAGCCGAAGGCAGACGCTTAACCGCTGTGCCACCCAGGCGCCCCGTATATATATATGCTGTATTCTTATAGCAAGCTAGAGAAAATAAAATGTTACTAAGAAAATCATAAGAGAAAATACATTTATAATACAATACTGTATTTTTATAAAAAATCTGAGTATAAGTAGATTCATGCAATTCAAACGATGTTGTTCAAGGGTCAACTGATTTAGAATACAACTTAGATACACTTAAACAGAATAGAAAGTATTAAAACAGTTGGGGAATCAACCAGAAAAAGCTACCTTGATAAGATTGCTTTTTAGCAATAAATATGTTAAGGTGATAGAACTGTCACAGAAATATTATCTCTCCTGGGTAATTCATACTGGGTGGGTGTTACACAGTATTTCTTTCATGACATTTCTATTGGTGTCCCTCCCACCTTTTAAGGTAATTTTAAAAAATCTTGATAATTAAAAAAATTAATTTCTATGCTTGCATATCTAAACAATTTGTTTTCCAATAAACATTTTAAAGAGAAGATTCATCTAGCATCACTCCTGAGAAAACAAGGAAGTAATGCATTATAATAAGCATTTTATAAATTTTTTATAAATTTAAAAAATGTAATAATACCTAACATTGAGAAAACGCTTTCCAGTTTGTCAAGCTCTATTGCATATATTATTTTATTTGGGGAATAATTGTGTGATATTTGTCCCATTGACTTGTGCTGAATATATAGAATATCCTAAAGACTAGGGTTTTCCTTTCTCTAAAAATTTAATACAAATTGGTTCAAATGAAAAACTGGGGAATTTCAGATCTACGGGTTTTCTCACTGTCTCTGGAGTGCGAATCACAAATTCCCAGATATATGAGGGACTTTAGGTGTTATATAGTCTAAATCTTACCTGATTAATGGATTTCCAATCTGCAGATATTTGATGGGAACATTATTTCAGCTGAATTTAAGTCTTCTTGGAATTTATATTTAATGCCATTTCTATAACATGAAAGAGGCACAGTCACTTAGGACTGTTTGATAGTTGTACTGTTTGATTTAAGAAAAAAAAATATCTGTATCTAGCCAGGACAATAATCACATACCACTATACTACTTAATACAGAGTAGTCTTTACATATAAAGCTTTCATCCATTAGATTTTTATTCTATTTGGTATATATTATTTGAACAATGTGATGTCAATCTCAAAAAGACAATTTTCAGTCTAAGCTCCTTAAATTTAAAGAGCAGTGTATTTCAAGTTCAGAGGCTGTGCAGATTTACTAAGATGATTTAGCAACATCTATCTTGGATTTTCATATCACTCCCATTTTCTAGGGAAATCTGTGTTTTGGAGAAATAGCATGTCTTACATTTTTTAGTTATTCTGTGATACACTGAGAAATAGTGTTGCGTGCTGGAGAAGAGAGAGGCCCGGGCTCCCTTCTGTTGAAGATCACAGCTTCAGTGAGGTGGGCTTACCCTTGAAGCTCTGGTAGCCACTCTCTCTTCTCACCCCTTTTGCCCGTGGGTAGTAATGGCTGTCTGCTGTTTCTAACCCTGAGTGCTGTGTTCTCGCTCCTTGGTTTCACCAAGCACTATCCACGCTTTACTGTTTTCTCAAATTATGTTATTTGAGGACAGCATCTCTTTCTTACTGGGACCCTGACTAGGCTAGGGGTGTATAATTTTGGTGGTGAAGTGATTTCTGATTTCTTACTGGATTGGCTCGAAACCAACCTTTTAAGTTTCGATCCATTCTTTTAATGTGCTAAAGGTCTTACTTAATTATTAGCCCTTTTGCAGATTAGCATATAGACCAGCTGAAGTAAACAGGGAAATAATAAGAATTTAAAGAACTGAGTTGGTGAAAATTAAAATCAGTTGGCCCCTTTTTTTTTTTTTTTAACTCAGTTGAGGTGTTTTTTTTTTTTTTTACACTTAATCCTCTCTTGGAATCAATGTGTTTATCTTTATAACTCCATTGAATTTAGGCTCTACAAGTATTTTTGTATATTTGCTTGTTGGTTTGTTGATTACTTAGCTAATTCTTAAATTACATAATACATACACATTCATATACAGCATATATGCATTTTCAGCATTGATGTGACTCCAGAACATTTAAACTGGTCTGGATATTTAAAAAAAAATTTTGTGGGGCGCCTGGGTGGCACAGCGGATAAGCGTCTGCCTTCGGCTCAGGGCGTGATCCTGGCATTATGGGATCGAGCTCCACATCAGGCTCTTCAGCTATGAGCCTGCTTCTTCCTCTCCCACTCCCCCTGCTTGTGTTCCCTCTCTCAGTGGCTGTCTCTCTCTGTCAAATAAATAAATAAATAAAAAAATCTTAAAAAAAAATAAAATAAAATAAAAATAAATTTTGTGAATTGATCATTAAAAACAAATAACTTCAAGGTTCCCATATAAGACTTAAAAAATACTGACAGATTAAGATTTTGTTCTAATTTTATATCATTATGATGTAAATGGAAGTGGAAATGATGGACAATGTAAAATGAAAATATAATTTCAGTTTCATTTTGCCTATTGATTTTCCTGACCCCCTCAAAGCAAAATAAGGAGAAAACACAGAAAAAGCTTTTTTTTTTTCTTTGTTACATTACAAAAAACAAATCGAGGCACCTAAGTTTGCCCTTGTACTTTCGTAATAAAAATTTTTACTTTTTTTCTCTGTGTTAGTCTATTTGTTGCCTTTCACATCAAGGAAGGATCCCAAGAGAGAAAAAAAGAAGTAATTTCCAAAAATTATGTTCAAACAATTATGTTGAAACAGAGCTTTATGATTTTCCTGAATAAGTAATACATAACAAATATTTATTGTATACTGGATGCTTTTGGAAACGTTTCTTCTTATGTAGCTAGTCATAATAATTGTAATGTGGAAAAGAGGGCACCTTGGGAAGACAAAAATCTCTTTACTTTATGTAATCTTTCTACATAAGTCTGGCAAACTTTCAAAGATCTGCTTCTGCACTGTAGACTGAGAAATTTGAGTTTACTTTGGCTTCTCAGAGAGGTCAGCTTTCTTTATAGATATGTCAGGCTGTGGTCAGCTCTCTTTGGCTGGCCTTGGTTTTTGTAACTTGTAGGGCAAACTGTATATTTTTTAATACATGTGCCTGAGAAATTAACCAAGCACAACTGCTTTTTTAAAAAAAAAATTTCAATAGGCTTTACTTTCAAATATGACGAAGTGAATAGCTGGGGAGCTTCATTGTTCCATTTGCACAGAACATTTCAGTCCCATCCTTTGTAATATATTAAAATCTGCTCTCTTAAAAAACCTATGGCTTTTTTTCTACTTTACTGATTTCCCTGGAATTTTCTGATGACCATATTTTGGTGTTCAACTGGTGATAAGGGCATAAATGAGTTCCAGGCACAATAAATATGATATGTGCTTGCCTCTGGCCTCTGCCTCCGGAGACCATGGAAATGGAGCAGAGAGAGTTTGGAAGCAGAATAGAAGTTGATCCACTAAGTAGTAAGAACTGATTAAGGTGAAAGAAATAAGTGCATGTAGAATGTGAATTAACACAACTTTTTTTTTTTTTTCTTAGCACTGGAACATTTTTTCTAAATAAAAAGCCAATATATAAAAAAAGATTTTTAGAAATGGAGCTGTTTTGGTTGAGGTGGGCAGGAGGCCTAGAGCCATGCCTCATCAGTCTCCTTTCTTCCTGTGTTGTTCCCAGAGGCTACTCTGCTTGCAAAAACCACTGCAGAACTGTAAATCTTAGAAGCCTCCATATGAAGCCACATATAAGAAATTCATGGCAGAAACTTTCTTCCTCTGAGAATCTAAAATTTTCTAGTGTTTTGATCACTAAGAATGTATAAAAACTGTCATTTTGTTTTTATTGCATTTTGCTTAGAACAAAATTCGTAATTTGTTTGGTATCCATAGGTCTATTGCCTATTTATCTGTGCTTAATTTTTCTCTGTTCCCAGCTCCTTGCCTGAACACTCTAAAGTTTGCCTGGGTCTCACTCCCAAACCTCAGGCAAGCCCTCAGCATATTCCATCCTGCCTTTCAGGCATCTCTGATGCCTTGTGAGGATGTCCATAAGTTGACTCCGTTACTTTTCTGCCATGTCTCATCCAATTTGCTGGTCATTTGCTATCTTCTGCCAGCCATAGTGTTTCTGCCTCTGCTTTACAGAGACCTAGTGTAATGAAGCCATACTGTGTTTAGACTAAAGGTGGGATCCCCACCCCTTCTCTTCTTTTTGTCACACTCCTTGTATGAGACATGTTTATGACCCATTTTAGTGCCTGCCATGTAAACATTTCTTTCAGAGTTTCTCTGGAATCAGTCCTGTGGCTCCGCAAAGTACTTTAGATGAATGCCACAGTTCTTCATTTTTCCTTCTAGTCATCCGGATTCCAAATGTCTTCTACTGTAGGTTCCCACCCCTCCTGCAAATTTGCTTGTTCCAGTTATGCCTCTTGCTCACATTCTAGTTTGCCTAGATAAAAACGAGTATTATTTTAGAATTCTTTTGTATCTTTAATTTTAGTTGATAAATACAGAAGCCCCGATTTTAAATCTTTATAAATGTAATCTATTTGGTGCTATGCATTCTGACATTCTTCCGTGTTGTTTGGTTAATCACCAGATAGTTCAGATGCAAACTGTCAAATCTCTTGGAATGAGTTAAAAATAAAAGGATCGTGAAAATTATTTTGAGTTCCTTTGATTGTTCACATATAAGGGATATCATAACTGAAAACAGCTTGTTAAATCAACAGCAAGAAGTTTATTAGCATGGGCATTCTATAGATGTGAGTGGATAATTGAGGTATCACTAAGGCTCTTCATAGCTCCAGCCTTCTCCCATTCTGGGCACGTGGAGGAATTGTGTTCCTGGCCCCCTTGTGGTTGGGTGGATGAGAGCGTGAAAGTCTCTTTACCTCAGGCATAGAGACCTGTACTAGAAGAGTCATCCTGAGTCCTTGAATATCTAAAATGAGAGGAGGGGCGCCTGGGTGGCACAGCGGTTAAGCGTCTGCCTTTGGCTCAGGGCGTGATCCTGGCGTTATGGGATCGAGCTCCACATCAGACTCCTCCGCTATGAGCCTGCTTCTTCCTCTCCCACTCCCCCTGCTTGTGTTCCCTCTCTCGCTGGCTGTCTCTATCTCTGTCGAATAAATAAATAATAAAAATCTTTAAAAAAATAAAAAATAAAAAAAAAAATGAGAGGAGGCCCCTGCCTTATGCTCTTCCTGATTCTGATAGTTGTGAAGCATGAGCAAGGAAGAACCTTTTCTGTTTTGAGACACTGGGAATTTTGGGTTTGTCTTTGTTACTACAGCCTAACCTCGCATATATAAGTGATATAATGTCTGACTTTAGAGGATAGGGGAGTAGTTGTGCTGACTGATGTTGCCAAAAGGTGATTAGGCACCTTGGTAATATATGTTGTAATTCAAATGTAATGACATGATGGTCATGCCAGTCAATGATATTTTGGGAGGAGGAACTCACCCACATATTCCATAATGTACTCTGGGCAGCTGTATTTGAATTTATTGCTGGCAACACCATGGAACTTGGTTTAGGTATTATTTATCAATATGTTACTATTTTATGTTTTAGCCTAATTAAAATTAATACTAAAATAACTACAATAAGTGTATGTTTATATTACAAGGGACCATTCTTTTGTTATTTATTTAAAAAGTTGTTAGGTTTTTCTACATTTTCAAACTTACCCAGATCGGAGAGGGTATTGTGGTAGTCTTTTGCTGAGTCATAATTATCAGAGAACAAGGTAGAAAAAATTCATTTTAGCACGGCAGTTCTTGCTGAAAGGTAAAACTTGTCCTGCTCTCTGTCCCTTCCTCCTTCTCTCCATTTTCCCTCCCTCCCTGTTTTTCTTCCTCCTATGTTACTTCTTCTTTTTTTTTCCAGATACATAGGCTATGATTTATATATGTTGATCTAGATTCCTCACTGCAAGAGTTTGCAAAGAATCTGTTATCAATATACGTGTAGGTGTTTTTGGTAAACAAATATTTCTATGGTAGTTCATGGGGAGCTTGTAATCACTGAGTAAGCATGCTTCATTAATCTTAACAATTTTCTTGCGAGTTTAATTATGGAGCAATAATTAACCTTCCCTTTGAGTAGGTGGGTTTTTGTCACCTCGAGAAGTATTCTTAACCTCCCATGAGAGACAGGAGGGGAAAAGTAGCTTCTATGAACTATAAACAAGCCTGTGTGAGTTCCTTAGTGGGGAGTGCAGAGTTCTTCCCAATGCTAGCGTACACAGGCAAGTTTTGCTCTACTGGTCTGTGCCTTCCATTATTTTTTCTGGCTTTCCCGTTCTCGAGAAGCTTGGATTATGGTATGCTCATTAATTATAAGAGATACACTTCAGGATTCAAAGAGGGTTATAGAAGCCATTGAGCAACTGAGAAATTAAAACAGAAGCAAAAACAAAGCTTCTGGTTTTTTTTCCCCCCAGTCTTGTGTTCTGAAGAAAATCCAGGGATGGAGTGAATTGTCAATTCACTTCCCACGTTTATATTGGTGGGCATCATGCACGCATACACGTACTCACTTATATGTGAATTTATGATGTTAAATGATCACAAGTATTACATATATATGATTTGAAAAGATAAATATTTTTCAGTAGTTTGAGAATATATTCCTTTTAAGCTGCATTTACTAACTAAATATCTACTAAATATAAATCTAACTAGAGTGACTTATAATGAGATCATAGGAATGATAAAGAATAAAAATACTTTTTGCAATGGAAGCTTTGAACTTGAAGTTAATCTCTTCAAAAATTCATTTGGAGTGTTTTTAATAAATACATTTAGAGCCGTGTTCTGTGGATTTTGGATATCAGAAAGTGAAGTTTTACTTAGGATTTAAGAGTAAATCATTTGCCAAGAAGGTTTCTAAAAGTTAAAAACATGTCAATTACAAAAGGAGGGGCACCTGGATGCCTCAGTCAGTTAAGCTGGATTTATATTTTGTTGACTTTTGATCTCAGCTTAGGTCTTGACCACAGGATCTTGAGTTCACGCTCCACATAGGGCTCCACACTGGGTGTGAGGCCTACTTAATTAAAAAAAAAAAAAAAGTAAACTATTTGCTTTTACATTTCTGAAAAATTCACATGTATGATGTTATAACAAATTAATATTCTTTTAAATTCTCTTAACTCATCAATTATTTTCTTCCTTTGGAACTTAGTTACCTACTAGGTCCCACCCATCCCAGAGCTGTAAATTCAGTTTCAGATTTTAGATATTTCCCCCTAGAAGGTAATTGCATAATGGTTGAGTCAGACCTCCTGAACTCAGATCCCATTTTTCTCTGCTTTTGACTTTGTAGCCCTGAGAATTATTACACCTTTTCTCACCCTCGTCTCCTATATCTGTAAAGAGGTGATTATTATAGTGAGGTGACTAAGAGATTGAATAAGGTAATTAATGTAAAATACTTAGCATGATTTTTGGACTGTATAGTAGAGACTCTGTTAAGTGTTAACTTGCACTAATTGAACAATTCTGGAACCCTTTAGTGCATTAGATTTCTTTAATACAACAAATAAAATTTTGATTCATGATAAAAAGTAATCTATTTCATTGACCTCAGAGCAATGAAAATGCTTCTGGATCATTTAGTCTATAGAAGTGTACTGTATCTCTAATCCTTTATTCCCTCTGAATATTCATGTTCCTGAGAAAAAGTCTGAGCTGAGTAAGTTACCATGTCTGTTCTCCTTTACACCTCATTTCAAAAATGAACCACCTTGTTCACAACATCATCACTATTCCTCTTAAAATGGGCTGGTCCATGATATTTACAGTTTGTTTGACAAAGGGTGATTGCTCCAACTGACTTTTTCCTGAAGACCTGGATCCACTTTAATCAAGAAGGAGTCTGGATTTTTGTCCTCCTAAGCAATTCATCTTCTGGGTATTTTCCTGAAAATATTTATGTCCCTTTGGTCTATTCCTTTCTCCATAAAATTGTGGTTTAGAATATAAACCAATATGAATTTATTGGTTAAGTCAAGTTACAGTCTATATTCTGATTTCTTTCTAAGGACTGATATATATGTTAAAATGAAACAAACTATAATTTATGTCTTGGCTTGCAGTGAATTCCTTTTTCCATCTGAGTAGTCAGATCTCCTAGAAAAATGTCTTGCTTGCTGCTTGCTTTTTAAACATTTGTTTTAAGGCTCAATGTAAGAAAATATCAACAAAGTATAAATCCATATTATATTTTCCAAAAGACCATACTTTTTTATTTACTTTCAATTTTTTTAAAGTTTATTTACTTATTTGATGACAGAGAGAACATGCAAGTAGGGGGAGGGGCAGAGAGAGAGAGAGAGAGAATCTCAAAGCGACTCTGTGCTGGGCGTGGAGCCTGACTCAGGCTCTGTCCCGCCACCTGAGATCATGACCTGAGCTGACATCACGACTCAGGCGCTTAACCAACTGAGCCACCCAGATGCCCTTTTGCTTTCTATTTTATCAAACTTTTACTTTTGTCATTACAAACAAGAGAATTAGCAATGTGACATTTGATTTTTAACCCTCTATAGTCCTTCGTATTTGAAGGGCACTTAGATCAGAAGACTGACTGCCTTCTGGATGAGATTCGCCACTACTGTCTGGGTAACTTTAGACAAGTCATGTCACCTCTGAGGGAAAGCTTCACTTTGCTGAGATGTAAAAATAAAAATGGCTGTCTGAAATGCTTAGGGTTGTGTTGAGAGTCAAACTGTACTATACCTGCAAGCCATTTAGAAAAGGGGAAATAGTGGGGGCACCTGGGTGGCTCAGTCAGTTAAGCGCTGCCTTCTGCTCAGGTCATGATCCCAGGGTCCTGGGATCGAGTCCGGTGTCAGGCTCTCTGCTCAGAGGAGAGTCTGCTCTCCCTCTGCCCCTCACCCCACTTGTGCTCTCTCTCTCTCTCAAATAAATAAATAAAATCTTAAAAAAAAAAAAAAGAAAAGGGGAAGTGGCATCCAAAATGTTCTTATTATTGCCAACATTAGCTTGTAAATTTGATTAGGTTTATTAGTTTAGTTCCTTGGCGTGTAATTATGTGAAATAATGGTCTTGTCCTATAATGATCAATATCACAATTTGTTGGATGGATTGTTGGGCTTGATATTTTTAGATAAGACTGATCATCTGTCCTTGGAAAAACACTCTTTTCCCTTGGTTTTTCTTTTTCTGTATCGGTGGAAGCAATAACAGTTTGAGCTTCACATTCAAACATTTCAGTTTGCTTCCCAGCCCTGCTTTCCACTAGCTTTGTGACCTTTGGCAGTTTGCTGCATGTTTGTAAACCACATTTTCTGTGTCTGTAAAAGAGACATCATCTCTATGCTATTTTTCAAAAAATGTAGTCTGTACAAAAAACAATATTAAGACTAATAAGGTGATGGAAGTGGTCAGTTCTCTTAATTCAGCTTAAGTGATTGAAAACCTTGAGTTTTAGGCTGCCCAAAGTAAACTAAAGTGTGACTTCAGTTGTACTCAGCTCTAGCTTTCCTCATCTGTAAAGGAAGGTGGGAAATACAGTGAGTCACTTCATTGTAAGATTCTACTCTTATGTCAATCAGAAAAACAGTTTGAAAATAAACACATCTTTTCTTCCCTTTTGTTTCTTTGGAAAGCCAAGTGTTAGCATTAGAGGAGAATGAGGACAGATGAATGCTGGCCAAAAAGAAACTGGGAGAAGTTGTAATCTTACAGAACTAACTTTTATTTCCCTCTGGGGGCAAAGGCTACATATAAATAAGCAAGGGTTTTGTGCTCTATCAAGTAATGAAAAGTTAAATGTATTAATCTTTAAGAAATACAAATTAGGTAAATTTTGCATCGTGTAAATTTTGAAGCTGACTAAAATATAGAAACATGTTAATAGAGCTTTATAATTTCACGGAGTGTTTTTGTATCTGTTCTTAAAAAGACTACAGATTGGGATCTGTCCTTTACAGGCCACAGGTGGGCAAGTTTTGGAGGACAAATGTGTTGTAGCAGCCAACCATGCATTTGTTTTGATGGGAGTACTCCTCCGATTTAGTAGATAAAATGCCTGCAGGTTACTTTTTACTTAAAATAATGCATCAACTTGTTGGTTTGGGCAAACCTAATACTTGGTAAACACTTTTTAAAAACTCTCAGTTTTGTGCTTTCCACCAAGTATAGCAAACTTAATAGGTGGAACTATATTCAGATTTTTTAGACAAACCTTGCTTAATTTAGGTTCTATCAGCCTAAATATTTATTTTGACTTGTAGCTTTCTACAACTGGCATCGAGCAGTTTAACCTCTAATGTCATAAATTTTTCTGTTAACCTTACATTGATGGGAAATGGCTACTTTAGAAATCCATTAATAGAAATTTACCACAGATAGTGGATATTGCTGTGAGCAATTGTATAAGCAAGTCACTTAGCGAAGGAGGCCAAGTGATAAGGCCCAGTATCACATTGAGAAGGGGAAGATCTGAATTTGAGTCCTTCTCTTAATCTTTACTATATACAGCCACACTGTAAAGATAAACACGATCTAATATTTTTCAGTAGTTCAAATGGTGCTTAACTCATGCAATCCTTTGTTAACTACAAGATGTTTTTAAAATAGTGTAAAGTTTTCTCTTAAACTCTCCAAAATACATTTCCTCATATGTATTTAGTAGTCTCCGATCTCTTAATGCCCCTTCCAACTCTGTCTTTTCCAGACTGTAGCCTGTGTGTAGATCCTCACCAATAAAGAAGCTTTCTTCTTTAACCAAGTCCATTATTTAAGACCTGTTCAGTCTAATCTCTCCCAGGAAATTTCCAAGTGATTAAAATAGGAGTATTGATTTTGACCTGCTCTGAGACGTACAATGCTTATAAAACACTTTTTACTCATAAATACACACAGTTTTGAATTTTTACATTTGTAATGTAAAAAATATTCATTTAGAAATAAGTGTAGCTGTTTTTAATATTTTCTTCTATAAAAATATGAATTTCTTAGATTTCAAGACTTTGGTTTAATTACCTTGAACTTCACTTAGCACCACATTAACACAATGAGGTGCTTAATCTTTCCTGTAATTACCATCATAGAAGATCAAAATAAAATTAGAATTACAATGATCTTTTCTTGTTTAAGTTAATGATTTTAACTTGGTAAGATGCCATTTACGTTAGATAAAAATAGTTTATAGTTAGGTTAAGCATCTCTAATACTAGAAAATACAGCATACTTATAAAAAGAAACAGAGGTGAAAAGTTCATTCTCTACTTCAGGGAGTATGTTATTTAACCTTTGTCTTTAATTTTGATGTTCTTTATAAATTCTCAACTTTTATTTGCTTGGGCATTGAAAATGAGCGCTATCTAACTGGGAAAAAGAATAAATCCTGATCCATTCTGACTAAAATCATTCTTTGGAACTTTCTTACTTGTGATAACACTCAAAATACTGAAAATTCAGCTGATGCCAACTTTTCTTTTTGAATGATAGAGATTCAGTGTTTTGGAAATGTAAGGGTTTCTTGAGAGGAGGTAATCAAAACAAAATTACTTTTCTTCATAAAGAGAACAGCTATTCCATTTATTCTAAGAAGGGGAATTCAGAGACCTTATGTAGGTCAATGTCAGTCATAAAACAGAAGAAAAGATATCTGAAAAATAATTATCTGAAAAGTGCAGGTATATTAGAAGATTTAGGATTTATTTCCGTTTTCTCTTCATTTATTTTATGTTTTCTCGAATTTCTTTCACATTTGCATGTGCTAGGAAAACATATTCTTCAATGGATAGAATTTTAGTCTATCTTACTAATTTTTATACATATTACTTTTTTTTTAAAAGATTTTATTATTTATTCGACAGAGGTAGAGACAGCCAGTGAGAGAGGGAACACAAGCAGGGGGAGAGGGAGAGGAAGAAGCAGGCTCATAGCAGAGGAGCCTGACGTGGGGCTTGATCCCAAAACGCCAGGATCACGCCCTGAGCCGAAGGCAGACGCTTAACCGCTGTGCCACCCAGGCGCCCCTACATATTACATTTTTAATACAACACAAATATATCTCATATTCTGTCAGCTGCATAATTATTTTTATACTTTATAATTTTAAAAAGTATTGTATTTGAATGATTCCAGAATTCTTATGCCATACTAATTTTGTGGAAGAACTTTAGGTGTATGATTAAAATATTCTAACATTTGCATAATTTAACAGATTAAGAAGAAGAATTTAGAAAAACATTCCCGGGTGATTCACTTGTCTTGAACATCTGGTTAACAGCTGGAGTGATGAAAGTTAACCCAGCAGTAACCATCTTTTACACTGATCCCCCATGCACACACAAACACTAGGAAGGATTAACTACTATTAATTCTTGCTTTCTTTTGCTATAAGGATTTGCTTAAAAAAAGAAAAGAAGATTTGAGAATCCTTAATTGTACAATATCAGCTGAAATGTATTTGTAAAATACTAATAGCTGATTAAAATGAGATTCCAATTTCATTAATATAAATTGAAAAAAGAAAGCTAACTCTTGATAGTTGACACAGGTAGTTATGATTGAATTTCTTTGTAATTCATATAAACACATTTTAGGCAATAAACAGTATTACAGTAATAGCCACTGTCATATTTAGTACAACCTTAATGTTGACTTGATTAGTAGATAAGGACTGAGCACACACCTTTTAAGATGTTTAATATATTTGTTAGATCACAATTTTTGTATGTACGATATAGAATAAGTACTTATAGCATGTTTTAATGCTGCAAGTTTTTACCTTTTCAAATGAACCTATTTTTATCTATTAATTTTTTTTTTAGGTTTTTTAATTTATTTGAGAGTGAGACAGAGTGAGAGAGACAGAACACAGGAGAGGGAGAAGCAGGCTCCCCGATGAGCAGGGAGCCAGACAGAGGCTCACAGAGGCTCCATCCCAGGGTCCTGGGATCATGACCTGAGCCAAAGACCGCTTAAAGGACTGAGCCACCCAGGTGTCTTATGTATTAATTATTTTATTTCCATTTAGTATGTTGATAACTTTGGGATGCTTTCATTAAAAATGTTAAGTGAGCATGCATGCTCAGATCCCAGTGAAAAAGTTAATTTTCTAATTTAACCTAAAAGATAATCATTTTATTCTGTTTTAGAAAACATCAGAGTTGGTGAATTATCCTTTCAAATTCCTCAAAATCACTCAAATTGATACCCCTCCCTTCAAAATTTTATTCCTGTTTATCTAAATCTCTGGCTGTATGTAAGGCATAGTTAATAGAGTGAAAACAGTTAAAGTTGAAATTTGTGTAGAATAAACCACAATGGACTTCTTTTAAAAAGTCTCATTTCTGGGCGCTTGGCTGGCTCACTCTGTTAAGTGTCTACCTTCGGTTCAGGTCATGATTCCGGAGCCCAGGAATGGAGTCCCCGGATGGTCTCCCTGCTTAGAAGGGAGTCTGCGCTTTTCCCTCTCCCTCTGTCCCTTCCCTCCTCTCGAGCTTCCCCCCCCTCAAATAAATAAAACCTTTAGAAAATAAAATAAAATGTCTCATCTCTAACAATGCTTAGATAGCATAGCAAGAAAAATTGTTTCATAGTTACTCTCATAGCAATTCTAGTTTTTAAGCTCTTGTCAAGGAATAGGATTGAATTTTGCTAGGTGCTTCTTCTATTTAGCAAAAAGTTAATTCTATTCATGCCATACAATGGTTGTAGAGGCATATACATAATTTATATGAGATAAGTTGAATAATTGGTAGAATGAAAATCACGATTCTTGGTGTTGTCCTTTTGCTTTGTCTAAGATCCTTTTGCAAAAATAAAATCATATGAAGATGAACGTTTATATAATAGTTCACAAATACATAACCACTAGCATACATATAGTACCTCAGGGTACTGTAGTGTACTGAATTCAATTATTTTATATACAAAAATGTTTGCTTTAGAACTTTATTTTCCAGGAAGTGTCTCTAGGTATGCCATTACATGAGCTAGAAATGGCAAGCAGGTTGCATATGTTGTGTTCTTGACCTTGAAATTAGAGTTCTATAATAGAAATTAAGAATACATTTAACATATACCCAAAATGAGGAGAGTATTTAAGATTTTTGCAATTACTGGGAAGGAGCAACATTATTGGTAGTCAAAATTAAAGATCAGTATGTCCCATGGCCATTAGGATTTAGATTGGTCTTTCTAAGATTGGCAAGAATATAATTTAGATGAAGGAAATAGCTTTAACAGAGGTTACGTAGGAAATGTTTATGGACTATTCTTGAAAGGTGTAGAGATTTTATTATAAGAGGTATGGGTGCACACAGACTTAGGTGGGACAAATCAAAATGTTCTTTATTTAGGCTAGACAACTTGGATTATGATCTGAATGCAGTGGGAAGCTCTAGAAGGAATTTGATGATGGTGTGGTGGGAGGCAGACCAGAAGTCATCAGGAAGAAGGTAGACGTTAAATGAAGTGTAAGCTAGTGGAATTAGAGTATCTGGGAAGGGACCTAGGGTACCAGACATCTTGAGGGGACTAGTGGTGGCACTTACACAGTAATCTAAAGATAATGTGACTAAAACAGTATAATTGGAAAACGGCGATGAAAAGCATTGTGATCACTTTGAGATATTTAAAATGGCATGAGGTGATAAATTTTCAAATGAAATACCAGAAGAGAAAAAGAAAAGGCCTGAGTTAGGATGATTGTGGTTTTGGCCCAAGATAGGAATTTGCAGAGGAACTGGTTCAAGTTGAGTAAAGTATGGTTCAGAAATGATGAGTCTGAGGTTTTGGCAGATAATTAAATTGGCAAGGTCCTGTGAAAAAGCAAATAGACTTTCATATTATAGCTCTATCACTTAATAGGTATGGGACTTGCCATATAAATAATTAAATAAGTGTAAGGAGCTTAGAATAGTCTTTTTCATGTAATGCATGTTTAATAATTTTGGAGAAAAATAGTAAATACTTGTAGAAAGTAGCCCAAGTTAATTTTCAGAGGAATAATTTGTTTCATATGATCAAAAATGATAATTACCTGAGAGAGAAAATTGAGGTCCACAGGATAAGGCAAGATCATTGGGAGCCCTCAAGAGTAGTCAGGGGATGAGAGGTAATAACAGGATCCTGAGGCTTTAGAATTTTGGGTGAGGACTTTAAAGCTGTCATCATAGGACATATATTTTAGAAGTTGTATTTTTTCCCAAAGCATTGTAAAGTCTAATGTTGAAAGTCAAAGTAGTGCTATGTAAGGCAAAAAGGAAGCCAGAATAGTCAAAATATTTTGTATGTACAATATATATATATATACTGTACATACAAAATATATACAAGCTGTTATATATATTGTATGTATATCTGTTACATATAATGTTAGCATATAAAATCTCAAAGAAAGTTTGTACTACAATGTATCATATATAAAAGAATACTATTTTATTCTTGTTAAAAATCTATTATGTATGGGGCTCCTGGGTGGCTCAGTTCATGATCTCAGGGTCATGGGATTGAGCCCCACATAGGTCTCCACACTCAGTGGGGAGTCTGCTTGAGATTCTCTCTCTCCCTCTCCCTCTGCCATGCTCTCTCTCTCTAAAATAAATAAATAAATCTTTTTAAAAATCTCTTATGTGTATATATTAATGTATCACAAAGGAATCATGAAAATAGTGCTTGTTGTCTTTCTTTATTGACTCTGTTCCACAAATTAATGATAAGACCACTATTCCAGAACTGTTCACTTATAGGAGAAAATGAAAAGAGAAAAAAATTAACACCTGAGATTTTAAGGATTGATGTTATTTGTATTATGAAATAAAGTTGCATTTCTTTTCAGATATGATATGATCTTGTTTGTCAAAGAGACAACATTCATTATATCCAGTTCATCAACTTTTAACAAGTTACATAAAAACTAAAATAGATAAGAAAAAATTTAAACAACTTATAATTTCCTTTAGCTTATTGCCTCTGCTATTCTAATTCATTTTTCTAAAGTTTTATAAATAAGACCATTTAGATTTTTAAAAGAAGTTTGATATTTTGATGGTTTTATTGTAAATAGATTATAGTTTGTGAATATCTACATAGAACTATAACTACCATTTCCCCATCAGTTATATTTTGAAAAGATGTTGGAAGTAGTGTTTGGAAATTGGAATCCAATTTTTTTCTTCTTAGAATTTTAAAATGTATGCTTTACCAAAAAATTTGCATAATGAATTATGTAGAAACACAAGTCACACGTTAGTATTTGGAAAAAAAAACACTTTATGAGTCATTTTAGGAATTTTTCAACTTGAGATTGATAGGATTAAATTATCATCCAAGCCCATGCAACCAGTTTTCTACCTTTTAAATTGCCTGTTTGCTGAGATTTACCATTAATATCCCTATGTGTTCTGCCCATAGAAGGAAGTGCATTGTAGGAATTCAGGGTTATGAAAGAAACATTTTGCCTTTAAAGAAGATAGGATTCAGAAATGCCTGCTTGAAATTTTTGCTTTCATTCTTTGGAAGTTATTAATGACTTTGAATAGCAATAATTTTAAAATAGAAATTCTGCAGCTATCAATGAGTAAATTGCCTTGATTTCAACATGAATTTAATACAAAGAGCTGAACAGAGTATCTGGCCCTCCACTATTTCTTCTTCATGTAGAAACTTCATTATTAAATATGTGAAAGTCAAAGATGATTCAAATATTTTAGTATAATACAGATGTGATCTTTAGAGTTAACATTATCTATAAATTACAAGTAGCCTAACTAAAACATCTGTAGTGTGGCAGTTGCTATGCAATTTAATTTTCACTAAAAGCATTAGAGTCAATAGGAAAATCACCCAGTCATCAGAATGAACATAGAAATTCCATTCATGGAATAAAAGGGTTATTTTAAAATGGAGCAAAATATGCTGAATGATATTTGTCATTTTGTTAATGATCATTTTTCTTATTTGTCCTAAATTGTTTTATTTCCCCTATGCTCTATATTTGTAAAATAGAATAGACAATCACATTTTTGTTATATTTTACAATATCGTTACTACATAAAGCTGTGTCATTCTCAAAATCTGTGTCTTTTGAGTAATATGAAAATGTTTGAGGTACATTTGATATTTAGGACAAAATATCTTCTCCCACTGTTTTCATGCTGATCTGGCCCAAATGAGGAAGCTGAGGACCAGAGGTTCTGTGTATTGCTCAAGGACACCCAGTAGCAGAATGGTGATGATCTTCCCGGAGGCAGTCTGTCTCCAGGGCATGTGCCCTTCACCCCTGCATTTGCCTGCCTCCAAATATTTGTTTAAAAATTACATAGGAAGAGGGCATGTGAGGCAGTATTTTGGGGGTGGAAGGTGTGGTTGCTAGTGAATACGTTGAAACAGCTTCCTTCAGAATTTATAGTCTTCACACGTTCTTAATATATCTTTTAAAAAATTCCTTTTTACTGGTTGCCTGGGGTCATGTCTCAGTTTTTGGTGTTGACATGCTTAGTGTGCAGATCAGATTGGATCCTTTAAGTCAAGGGATTGTCCCCCTTCCACTTTAACCAGGTAAGTATCACCTCTGCCCTCTTGACTGGTCAGGATACTTGAAGGAATTTTGTATCTTGCGTGTCAGGTGGGGAGTGAAGTACCCCTCTGTACAAACACTTTACCGACATTTTACATATCATGATACTTGTAAGCTCTCTGTAGTTGGTCTTTAGAGGATTACGGTGAAAATGGAGAGTTAGTATTTCCCTTTAGATGTGTTTTATTGTGTTCATTGGGTTTCAAGGATTGAGAAGGGTTAAGAAAGATGCTGATCTTCTGTAGTCTTTTAACTGTGGCCCAAAATATTTTTCTCAAAAGCATTTTATCTGGATTAATATTATAAGATCTTAGTGTAACTTGTATACTTCCTAAGTTAAAAACAAAATAGTATCTATTGCACAGAGCTGTGTTGAAGTTTAATGAAACAGACAAACATGTGCAAAGTGTTTAACCAAGTACCACATAGCATAATAATTACCTGATAATGCTTAGCTGTCATGAATATCATTATCAACACATAGTTGGGGCTTTTGCGGGGGGGGAGCTAATACTAAATCTATTTTTATTTGGATTTCACTTTAAATTTTGAATGAATTCAAATTAAGAACTCCATTATACTTTATTCTGAATGTAATACTTGGTGAAATAATTCCAATAATTCATATTTAATCATTAAAGCGGAATTTGCTATCAGTATATTCACATAGTGAGCCTTGACATTATTATAAGCTGTAGTCATATGGATATAAATACATATCACAAAAGCATCAATATATTGATGTCTAATTTCTGTGTTCTTAAATTTAGCAATGCAACATAATCTCTTAAAAGTTTATCTAACAACAACTGATAAATAGACATATTTTTAGGTTTAATGTAGTATCATTTAATTATTTATGGATGTATCCCAGCCCAGCTGGAATATACTCATAGGTTTTATTTACCCCTGACCTCAGATGAGACACTTAACTTTCTGTGAGTCTCATGTTTTGCATTATTAAAATATCTCACAGATGAGTTCTAGAACCATAAACAAGCAGACCTGAATTTGTCTGGAGATACGTTTTGATATATCAGCATTGTGTTTAAAGCATTTTTTAATTTTAACATTTTCAGTCAGAGCATGGGGTCACCAGTTCTCTTCATCCTCTGCCTCTCATTGTTAGTTCATGTGCAGCTGTTTCATACATTTATGTGAGGTGTGTGACCACTGAAGGAACTTGGGGTTTTGACGCCTAGACCTTATATGTCTTCAGTCTCTTCCAGCTTTAAGTATTTGCATATCCGTGAGACTGTTCCTCTAGTAGAGAGTTGGAACCACATGCCCCACCCATTGTACTCTTTAGCGGATACCTGCAAGTGTTATTTGCCTCTTGGCAGGAATGGTGGTTTCTCTGTTTTGATCACAGGTCTCAGAAAATAACATATTATAGTTTTTTTTTTTTTTAACATGCTTGATACTTTGCAGTCTGTAAGGATATCGCAAGAAAAAATAATGCATATTTTTAATTTACTATTAAGAAAGTAGCAAATGCCAATTTTATCCTCTCAATGTTGTCATTTGCTATTTTCATTATATTGTGTAGCATAAGCTATTTTCATTTTCTATTAGAATAATTTTTGAACACTTGTGAATGTCAAAACTATAACTTATTTTGAACTTCAAAAGCATGATTGGATAACTACTCTCCAAAAAAGTAATGAATAAACGATCTTGACATAAAAGTTACAGAATTTTGGTAGGCTAATGATCCAGATAATGAGGTAATTTAAAGGCAAGTGGCCTGTACTCTTTGAAAAAAAAAGACCCAACTTAATATTATTATTTGTATGATTTTATAAATATGAAGTTGACCAGCTACTGTCAGTAGGTCTTTTTGGACCGATTAGAGTTGTGGTTCATAATCAATGACAGGCCTTCATATACAATTAGTCCTTTTTTTTTTTTAATTAGGGAGAAAAAGTAACATAACTGATATATGAGGACCAAACTTGGTCTCATTAGCTGAGATCACTTTATAGTCTTAGAATGGACTAAAAATATACTCATTACTTAAAAGAGGGGCTTTGATAAGGTTTAACATGATTATCTGCTCATAGTACAATACTACTAAGAATTTACTATTACAAATTTAAGCAAAGCACATCGAACTACTTGGTGGTTTCCATGTCTACTAAATCTGGATTTGCATGTGAAAATACAAATTCATAGGTCGTTCTAGGCTTAAAGTCAAGAGTTCTGTGTCCTCTGTTTAAAACAAGGCAAGAGGTTCATAAAATATACTTCAGGAAACCTGTCAATATGAATTTATATCTTAGAACGTTAGAGAGTCAGTCAAATAATTCTTAGAGTTAATATGTGTCCCAGATAAATATTTAAATCAATATGATAAAAATTATTTTCACAATGGAACAATAGCAAAATTTTGCAACTGTAGCTACAGACAACCTTAATAAAAGTGTTTTAAGAATATTTGAGGGGCGCCTGGCTGGCTCAGTCGGTTAAGCCTCTGCCTTCGGCTCAGGTCATGATCCCAGAGTCCTGGAGCCTGCTTCTCCCCCTCCTGCTCCCCCTGCCTGTGCTGTCTCTCTCTTCCTCTCTCTGTCAAAGAAATAAATAAAATCTTAAAAAAGAATATTTGAAAAAAGTACAACACTTTGGTAAAGAGTGCGGTTTTTTAAAATGGAGAAATATGATATTTTCTTGGAGGATATATGTAAGAATTATAAAAAATGTTAATTTTTTCAAAGTCATATTATCATTTCAGTGGATTTTTTTTGTTTAGGGAGAGAGGGGGAGAGAGAGAGAAAGAGAGGATGGGGGAGGGCCAGAGGGAGAGAGAGAATCTTTTTTTTTTAAAGATTTTATTTATTTATTTGACAGAGATAGAGACAGCCAGCGAGAGAGGGAACACAAGCAAGGGGAGTGGGAGAGGAAGAAGCAGGCTCATAGCAGAGCAGCCTGATGTGGGGCTCGATCCCATAACTCCGGGATCACGCCCTGAGCCGAAGGCAGACGCCTAACTGCTGTGCCACCCAGGTGCCCCAGAGAGAGAGAAACTTAAGCAGGCTCTTTGCCCAGCATGGAGCCCAACATGGGGCTCGATCCCACAACCTTGAGATCCTGATCTGAGCTGAAACCAACAGTTGGACACTTAACCAACTGAGCCACCCAGGCACCCCATCATTTCAGTGAATTTTTTTAGTGGAAAGTCTTGAAAATTTTATTATAATAGTTTTTTTTTTTTCAGTAAGAGCTCTGAGGGGAACTCAATTATTAAGTGATTATAAAGCTATAAGTAAAAAGTATCAGTATTTACTCAAGAAATGGCATGTCAGTGAAATTTACTGTAACGCCTTAGGGACCCGAGTATAAATTGGAGCTTAATATTTGATAAGGCAAGTATCACAAACAAATACAGATGGAATTAACTATTCAACACATAGGATTGGAGGGCGATTTGGAAAACTACAACTTAAGTTTAAATTCTCCTGCCAAATCTTATGCTAAAAGGAAAAAAGTCTGGATGGGTAAAATGGGTCATTGTGTTAAATGTGAATTTATAATTATAAAATTTGGAAGAAAATATTGGCCTTTAAATAATTTCAGGGTATCGAACCTTAGGGGGAAAAATAGATGAAAATACAAAAGAAATTCTTGGTCAAATTGACTACCAAAAAAGAAAAAACAATACATGTTAGAAAATGTTATAATCAAACTTAAAACCAATCTAGTAAGTGAATGTTTCTAAGTTCTGTGAGCTACTCTACTAATTTAAAACCTGAGGAGGTGGTCTTGGGAACCTCTGGTTTACAGCCAGTTAGAAATACAGATAACAACCTGGGCTTGTGATTGGCATCTCAAATTTGCATATCGGGGCAGTCTTGTGGGACAGAACCCTTTAACCTGTGGGATCTGATGCTGTCTCTGGGTAAATAGTGTCAGAACTGAGTCAAATAGTGGGACACCCTGCTGGTGTTTCGAGAATTGCTTGCTGGTGTGGGGAACGCCCCCATCCTGCCCCCACCGCCCACTCCATTGGACTTGGCACCAGAACCTGTTTAGAAGGTATCATAAATGTTGAGCTATAATCCACCATATCTACCACAGTAAGCGTAGGCTCTTTTTTTCCTTTTTTTTGGTAATTGTCATTTTTATGAATTTTAAACTGTGATTTTCTGTAGTTTGATAAAGGAATATATCAACACTCATTATACTTTAAAAGAGGATATAATCTGTTTTTAATTTCATAATTGATTAACTCAAATACCAAGCAACATCATGCTTATTCTCTAGGACCAAACTTCCCTGCAATTTTCTTAAATTTGAAATGGTGAGAAAGGCTCGTTTTTACTCAGCCTTTATCTCCATTGTCTGCCTAGCTATTACTAAATTCCTTTCTATATCTCAGGGTGCACATGTAAGCTATTCCTTCTACTAGGATCTCTAGTTTCCCTTCTCCACACCTCCAAAGTATAATTAACATATACTCATCCTTCAGATCTCAGTCTAAATATCACTTTTTTAAAAGATTTTATTTATTTATTTGACAGAGAGGGAGAGAGCACAAGCAGGGGGAACAGCAGATGGAGAGGGAGGGAGAGCAGCAGGCTTCCCACTGAGCAGGGACCCTGATGTGGAGTTCAATCGCAGGACTCTGGGACCATGACCTGAGCTGAAGGCAGATGCTTAACGGACTGAGCCACCCAGGCACCCCTAAATACCACTTTCTGAGGAAGGCTTTCCTTTACTCCCTGAACTTTGGCAAGGTCTCCTGTTGTAGGCTTGCATATTACTTCCTTATGATCTGATGGGAAAAAGGGTAGGTCCATTAATTTTAGCAAAGAAATACCTACCAAAGGGGCTAACACTATGAAATTATTTAATAAAGTTTAGCTGAATGAATGGGTAAGGCCTGTTTGTATTCTGAGGATTTGTAATCTTCCTCTCTGCCTCTGTCGGTGAAGGACTCAGCTGCCTGGTATACAAAGACATGGGGTTTCTGAGTTGAGCTTGCCTTGGAATGGGGTTACTGCCTGTGCTAAGAGACAGTGATGGTTATCATATGTGTCAACTTGGCTAGGCAGTGGTACCCAGTTTTTGGTCTAACACCTGTCTCAATGTTGCTATGAAGGTGTTTTTTAGATGTGATTAATATTTAAATCACAGATTACTCTCTCCATAATGTGGCTGGCTTCATCTAATCAGTTAAGGCTCTAAGAGAGAAGATTGAGGTCTCCTGAGGAAGAAGGAATTCTGCCTCCACATCATCCTCAAAATGGAGCTGCAACTTCAGGTCTTCCTGGTCCTCCAGCCACAGGCATGCCTTGCAGATTTCACACTTGCCAACTCCATAGTCCCATGAACTAATTCCTTTTTCTTTTTTTTTTTTTTTAAAGATTTTATTTATTTATTTGACAGAGATAGAGACAGCCAGCGAGAGAGGGAACACAAGCAGGGGGAGTGGGAGAGGAAGAAGCAGGCTCATAGCGGAAGAGCCTGATGTGGGGCTCGATCCCACAACGCCGGGATCACGCCCTGAGCCGAAGGCAGACGCTTAACCGCTGTGCCACCCAGGCGCCCCCCATGAACTAATTCCTGAAACTGAATCTCTCAATCTCTCTTCCTCTCCTTCTGCACACACACACACACACACACATCCTACTGGTTCTGTTTCTCTGGAGAACGTTGACTAACACAGAGAGAGCAAATGGAGGGAAGCGAGGGAACTTTTGCTTGGATTTCTACTTACTATTAGCTGTTTTAATTCCCATAGAAACCCTGGGAAGTGAGTTTAACTATTTGCCATTTAGTAGAAGAAAAACTCAGTCCCAAAGAGGGGAAGATGTGCAGCAGTATACAGCATAAAGTCGTCCTGAGAACCCAGATGTATCAGTCTTCAGACACTGCTATTCTCAGGTTATCTTGCTGCCTGCTCTCCCTGAGAGGAATGGACTGTGGATCCTTGATTAGCCAGAGAGGGCAGTTGTCCTAAAGTAAGAGAGCTCTGGGAATAGAAGAGGGCAAAGGATATACTCTTAAATGTTTTTGGGAACCTAACGTAATTGTCGCTTGGGTGTTACTAGCAGTCTTTTTTCCTGTTACTGCCCTGGGTTTCAGAGATGATAAGACAAATCCTCTGGTTTAAAAAAATAAAAGTATTTTTTTAGACTTTTATTATTTTTTTTACCCATTGGTGAATTGGAAAAGGTTTTTTCTTTTTTTTTTTTTTTTCTCTCTTGCTTTCAAATTTATTGTCTCAGTCCCCTGAAGCAGGTCCTACACTCTGATATTTCATGTAGGCTGGCCAACGACAAAACTTTACACTGCGTATGGAAGGTATTTAGGAACTTTCTACTTCCTGTTCTGCTCTGCCCTTAGTAGGAACAATTCCTTGAGGAGTTTCCAAAGTCAGAGTAACCTTGGGGAAGGAAATGTAAAATAACTGGACTCTGTATACTCTCTCTCTCTATATATAGAAGGGTTTTCTGATATTAATGTGCATTCTTTCATTTCGGTTTGGAATTCTGTCAAATATTTTAGATGAAAGTATGCATCAGGTGCAGTATAACATGATTATAAAAACAAATAATTTTAGAAGATGCAAGACGACATAAAATATTTTGTAGAAAGTACTATTTTTTTCCTCCTGTAATAGTTATAAATAAAAACAGATGGCTATAAATTAAAAACTACCATTATACAAATATGTATAAATAAATACTTGCTGTCACAGAAGGAATTCAAGTAAAAATCTTATTTTTGTATTTTTGAAAAGTTTATCATCTATTAGGGATGAAAAAGCAAATACAAAGGATTAGCATTTAAATGCGTCTTGAGAGAGCTGTGATCAAGATGCAGCTCTTGGTTTATCGTGCAAGGGGAAAAATGATTTCAAGTTTAGGTGATGTGTGAGCTAGAACTTGAAGGACACCTGTGATTTCAATGTATTTAGTTAGGAGAAACTCTGCTAGGCAGTGGTAGAGCCTGTGCAAGGGAACAAAGCACAAAGAGCAGAAGGGAGAAGAGAACTACCTTCACTGGCAGATGAGGAACTTCTCTCAAATACCAGAACCAGTTAAGCAAAATAGGCAACATAGGTGTTTTCAGTTTCCAAAAAAACATGTGTTTTTCCAAAACCATATTGGTAGAGCAGAGGAACATTCTCAAGGTTCATAGGATTAGTTACGTTTTGTCTGGGACTGAGACTATGGATCAAGAGAAAGAGATAAAAAAATTTAGTTTGAAGTTAAGGTTTTGGACTCTGTGTCAGAGGATGTCCTCATTCTGGTTAATTTGGCAAATACTGAAATTTAATGTATATCTGTCCTAACTTTAATGCTGTCAGGTCAAGCAATTGATACTGTCAGGTAGTAACTTCTGAACCCATGGTTAGAAGATGCCATGGTAGCTAGAAGTAAGATAATGCCCATCCTCCTTAGTCTGATACACTGACATTCCCTCTTCCTAGCTAACATCTTAAAGCTGGTAGTCATTTCAAAAAAGAAGAGAAAATAATGGATGTGAATAACTCATAAATTAGTACTGTGAAATTTGGGTTCAGGCTTAAGATCAGTAACCAAAATAAAATATAATGAAGAAAACAGGTACACAAAATATTTAAGATAAGAGATATAAAAGATCAAAAGTAAAGAGAAAAAGAAAAATTACAACTGGGCTTAGAATCCAAAATACAGTATTTCGGGGCGCCTGGCTGGCTCAGGCAGCAGAGCCTGCGATCTTGTCTCAGGCTTGTGAGTTTCAGCCCACCGCTGGACGTAGAGTTTACTTAAAAAACAAAACAAAACAAAACAAAACAAAAAAAAACACAGTAGACCTAAGAAATAAAGATAAAAGTTAAAAATAAGAAAAATCAAAGTGAAGTTAGGCTAAAACATGCATTTAAGGTGGGGAGCATAAAACAACTCACAGGAAAAGATGAAAACCTAGCAGAAGTGAGATTAGGAACAGAAAGAAACAGCAGGAGAAAAGGGATAGAGACAAAGTTCTGCAGAGATACCTAAGCTGTGGGCTTTCCTGTGGCCGGCAGCGACTTCTCTCCAGCTCACTTCCCCTGTGGGTGCACCTGGAGACCTTCCTTGTGGAAGAGCCCTTAGGGACCTAGCCTCTTACCTTGTACCCATTTCTTCCTGGAGGAGGAACGTTAGGTGAGGTCTTCCAATCACTTTGTAATTTGGAACCTTTTCTAATCAACCCCCAAACCCAAAATAAGTAGTAATTGAAGAACCTGTTGTTTTATAAAGGTCAGTGCTGTTCTGTGATGATTTTCTTTTTTTCTAATTAGATTCATCCTAATTTTAAAATTTTATAGAATTATGAAAAGATCCATTCTCTTTGCCAACTCACCCTTTTGTTTTCCACTGACCAAAACACGTTTATTTTCTTTCTCCCATTTTAGCATTTGTGTAAAATACTTTGTACATATTTATTCGGAATCTTTTGACTTAAATAGTACCCTCCTTTAAAATTATTTCCCAGCATTTTGTTGTTTGTTCCCTAAATGAAAGTGTGCCATTTTTATGGGCAGTGTTATCTTTCTACAAGGCTAATGATGGAATGAAAGTGTAGTAAAACTAACTCATAGCCGAGGAACTGCTGCTTAAGCACGTACCTATGTTGTGAATCTCTTTCAGGCTACATTATTATGCACTTATTTTTGTTTTCTATTTCTGTAGTCTTCCATTCCCAATGAGACTGTAAAATCCCCCAGGACAGGGACAGTATCTTACTACTTTTATGTCCTCCATAGCTCTTGGTATAGTGCTGAGTACGATGTGCTTTTTAATGTATGTGCGTTGAATTAATGACACAGTGCTTATGAGCATATAACCTGAGTCATGTGACATCTCTAACTTACTAAGGATTTTAAGTTTACTAAACCTGCACTTAAATGGAAATAGTTTCCTCAAAAGGAGAAGTTTTTCTCTAAATTCTGATAGTTCCTAATTCAATTTGCGAAAGTGATGCAGTTACTCAGGAGCCAACCATTTCAGAATGTTTATTCTAATTGCATTTTGCTGTTTGATTCTAGAAATCTTAAATAAATTCTATTTAGTGCCATCTTTTTTTTTTTTTTTTTTGGCAAAGAGTACACATAAAGAGTAAGTACTCCATACATTAAATTTTGGCAAGAATGCTTACTTTATATTGGCAAGGCTCTGTTGTTTCTTTTATTTAGATATTTGTATTTCTTAAAAGCCTCACAACAAACCAAAACAGTGTGTGTATTTTGTGAAACTGAAAGTTTATTTCTTATGCCGCATATAGATTCCTTAAATAATAAAAGATGTGCTATCTTCAGTACATTTCTACTGGCTTTGGTTCAATACAAATCTTTTGATAACTCTCAGTTTTCTTAAGAATTATTTTTTTAAGTTATTTTCTTCTTGTCTACAGGGTCTAGCTCAGAATCTTTTTCATGGGACATCACTGTTCTTTACCTTTTATGTCTTTTTCCTCACCTGAATATTTCAAAGGAGCATTCAGAATTTATTGATATAAATGGGCTACATAAAAAGAAGCATCCAAAGTTTTTTCCTTTTCCTTATTCACTTACATAAATTTTAAAAGGAAATATGATGGCATGAGGTATAATACTAAACAAATAATATTGATAATCTATCCATTAATAAAACCATCAGAGAAAAAGGCATCTTGTTTCTTTAGGGCATGCTAAATCAAAGGAAGGGCCAAAATATCCTTACTCCTGAATGATTTTTGCTTTTTATTTTCTTCACCAGCTTAAAATATACTCTCAGTTATTTTCATGTAGGTAGAATCTTTAGAACACATGTCAGGGCCATGTCCACAGTGTATTTTGTTTGCCTCCCAGTGTTTCAAAAATTAAGTTAATTTCACATATAACTCTGGGTTGTTGCTTTTTCTGAAAAAAAAATCAAAAGATTCAGAAACACTAGACCAGCATTCTCACAAAGCTTTGCCTGGAGCCTGGAGCCTGGAGCATGTGCTCCCTTTAGAGGGGCCATACCCTCCTCCATTGCCTAACAAGCCCACCACTCTCAGTAAGTAAAACCCATAGGCATGGCTACTCCATGCCCCCTGTGATCCCTGCTGTTGATATGTACAAGTTAGTATATAGAATGAAAAACGGTGGTTTAAGAAAAGGGTTGAATTCATTTGGAGTATGGGTGTGCTCAGAGGAAGGTTAAGTGGAATAAAAGATACGAGATTGGGGAATATATCCAGGGTCAGACCATTATTTTCAGGGTTCCTTCCTGTTGGATCTAACACATTTTGACTCTATCCTTTTTACGAATTTCTCATTTGATAAATTTTATTATGATTTTTAATATGCAAGATTGTTAGTATTATAAAAATTTTAACATTCCATTAATTCCAGGATTCAGTAAAAATCTAAAATTGGCAAATTAAAATAACAATGCTAGTAATTTAATAACAAAATCAGAGGAACATTATAATAATAAACACAGTTTCAAAAGGATATTATTTCAAGTTGTCCAACAACTTAGCTGGCAGGTGTTTTGGTGTTAGGGACACAAATGCAAGTAGTAGCTTTTCTTAACTCCATTTCTTTTACATTTATATCCCAGTTTAATTCATTGTTTAGAGTTTTACATTTCCCATGAAACTTCTTTAAGTATCTATCCCGGGATTCTCTAATGTATAGGAGGCACTTGTATAAAATCAAATATTTGTTAGATAACTCTGAAAATATTCAACTCTAAATGAAGAAATCCCTGGGGCGCCTGGGTGGCACAGCGGTTAAGCGTCTGCCTTCAGCTCAGGGCGTGATCCCGGCGTTATGGGATCGAGCCCCACGTCAGGCTCCTCAGCTATGAGCCTGCTTCTTCCTCTCCCACCTCCCCCTGCTTGTGTTCCCTCTCTCGCTGGCTGTCTCTATCTCTGTCGAATAAATAAATAAAAAATCTTTAAAAAAAAAAAATAAATAAATAAATAAATGAAGAAATCCCTGAGATTGATAGTAGAGTAGTTTGGGTAACATTTGTGTTGAAACAAACTTCAAAGTTTTAGTGGCTGAACATACAGAATTTTGTTCTTTGCTCACGTAACAGTTCAGTGAAGGGGTTCCTGGTTTGTGGGTGTCTTTCCTTCAGGAGGTGATACTAGGATTCATGTTCCTTCCTTTAAGGCTCTGCATCCCTTTGGTATATGATGCTTTTCGAATCCAACCAGAGAGAGGGGAAAGCTTGCAGAGAAGGCACACTTGCTTCTTATGGACTAGAATTGCCATTTCTGCTTACACATTTATTGGCAAAAATTAGTCAACCCTATTTTCCAGCATTAGTGAATCCTTCCATTTGAAACCTAAGTCTGTACTGATCAGAGTGGCTCTGATAAGCAAGGAGCCAACATTATTTTCAAAAGAGAAACTAGTAAAAACAACTTGAGGATACATTAAAAAGAAAAGCATCATCAAAACTCTTAAAGAAATGCTGTAACAAATAATGAAAAATATTCTTGATAGGTATATTGTTGTCAGATAAGTATAGGAAGAGGGAAAAAGAATGCAAAAAAAGAAAAATCTTTTCATGTACCTGCTGGCATTGGTATGTTTTCTTTGTATAAATATCTATTCAGGTTCTTAGCCTATTTTTTTTTAATTTGGTTATTGATTGATTGCTACTGAGTTGTTTGAGTTCCTTATGTATTTTGGAGATTGAGTCCTTATCAGATATATAGTTTGCAAATATTTTCTCCCATTTTGTTGATTACCCTTTCACTTTGTTGATTGTTTCCGTCGGTGTGCTTATCAGTTTGATTCAGTCTCACTCGTCTATTTTTGCTTTTGTTGCCTGTGTTTTGGGTGTTATATCTGAAAGAGTCATTGCCCAGACCAATGTCAAGAACCTTTCCCCTGTTTTCTTTGACTGGTTACCATTCAGATCTTACATCTAAGTCTTTACTCCATTTTGAGTTGATTTTTATATATGGTGTGAGATGAGGGTCCATTTTCATTCTTTTGCATGTAGTTATTCAGTTTTTCCAGTACTATTTATTGAAGGGTCTATCCTTTCCCCATTGTATATTCTTGGTACCCTTATCTAAGATCCATTGACTGTAGATGTGTATTTTTTCTGGGCTTTCTATTCTGTCCCATTGGTCAGTATATCTATCTTTATGCCAGCACCATACTGGTTTGATTACTGTAACTTTGTAATATATTTTGAAATCTGGAAGTGTGATGCTTCCAGCTCTGTTCTTGTTCAATATTGGCTTGTTCAAGATTTGGCTTTTCTGGGTCTTTTGTGGATCCATATGAATTTTAAGGTGGTTTTTTCTGTTTCTGTAAAGGATGTCATTGAGATTTTGATAGGGATTATATTGAATCTATAGAGCACTGTGTGTAGTATGGACATGTTGACAATATTCTTTCAATTCATGAACAGGAGATATCTTTACATTTATATTTGTCTCCTTTAATTTCCTTTATTAGTGTTTCATAATTTTCAGTATATAAATCGTTCAACTCTTTGGCTAGGTTTATTTCTAAGTACTTTATACTTTTTATTTGCTATTGTGAATGGAATTTTTTTTCTTAATTTCCCTTTCAGATAATTTGTTGGTGAGGATGTAGAGAAAAGGGAACCCTTGTACCTTGTTGGTGGGATGGCAAATTAGGACAACCACTATGGAAAACTACTTGGGAGTTCTTAAAAAAATAAGTAATAGAACTACCATATGATCCAATAATCCCACTTCGGGGATTGTTGAAATTAGTATCTTGGAGAGATCCACACTCTTTTATTCATGGCAGCATTGATTTATGATAGCCACGATATGGAAACAATCTAAATGTCTGTTGGCAGATGAATGAATAAGAAAATGTGGAATATATACACAATGAACATTATTAGGAATATCACATATTCCTTCTTTAAAAAAAAAGGAAATCTGGCCATGGGTCAACTTTGAGGACATTGTGCTAAATGAAATAAGCTAGACAGATACTCTGTGATCTTACTTATATGTGGTATCTGAAAAAGTGGAACTCATAAAAGCAGAGAGTAGAATGGTGTTTGCCAGACACTGGGAGGTGGGGGGAATGATGGGAGTTGTTGGTTAAAGGGTACAAAGTTTCAGTTTTGTAGGTTGAATAATTTCCATAATTCTGAAGGGAAAACTGGGTCATTCCAGAAGTAAGTGACTTCCTAAATTATACAGGTGAATTTGGACTTAGAATCAAGTGTTGTCTGCACCCAGAACCTCAACTCTTCCATTGACACTACTCTGATTCCTAGTCTCAGAACAAGTCACATTGCAAATCAGTTCATTATTGGATGGACAAAATGGTGACACTAAGTAAGAAGGAATTGTCTATGGTATATTTTGTATGCAAAGTTCTAAAAACAAATGTGTTTCCAAAGAACTTTTTGGAGAACATATTTTAAATTAAGTACAATCTATTGGCACTTATGTGAGAAAATTCCAATTTCTTGGAACATTTATGTAGATGGAAAAACACATTTCATGACTACTACATTTATACCCACAGAAACAAGGACTCTGTCAGAAAACAACTATGGATTTTCTCTTGGTTATTGTTTTTTTTTTAATAAACTTTCATGTTGAGTTATTATTCACTCTATTAATCTGGGTTCTGTAGAGAAACAGAACCAATAGAATATATAGCATAATATATCAATTTTGTATATATACAGAACCAATAGAATATATATAATAAGGAATTGGCTCATGCAGTTCTGGAAGTTGAAAAGTCCTAGCATCTGCAGTCAGCAAGCAGGAGAGCAGATGGTGTAAGTTCCAGTTGGAGTCTGAGTCCAAGAGCAGGAGGGGAAAATGTCCCACTTTGGAGACAGTAAGGCAGAGAGAACAAATTCTGTTTTTTTTCTATTTAAGCTTTCCATGGACCGGATGAAGCCCACTAACATTGGAGAGGACAATCTGCTTCACTTATTCTACTAATTCAAATGTTACTCTCATCCAGAAATACCTCCACAGACACACCCAGAACAATGTTTAAATATCTGGGCACTCTGTGGCCCAGTCAAGTTGACATGTAAAATTAACCATCAAAATTTCTAGGAAAATATGCATCAGTGCTGGTTTGTGAGTCATTGTATATCTAAAATAGCTATAGAATGATATTAAACATTTTATATGGATCATAAATATAATTAACCAACTAGTTTTCAAAGCAAATAAAGGATAGAGTGCTGCTCTATTTCTTTCACTTTTACTAAAAAATGCTTTTCTTTTTCAAGATTTATCTTTTCTTTGTTTTTTCTTTTTAAATTACAAATCCAAGATCAGAAAATTCATTATAGAAGTGAACTAGATTCAGATTGGTCTTATAGCTGGGTAAATAATAGTAATTATAACAACCAAAGCAGCCGTAATCAGGGCATGATCAAACTAGGCACTAGATTAGTACACTTTAGAATTTATTTTAATTTAATCCAAGAGAGATTCAATAGCTGTCCATGTCAAATGTAGCTACTGACTGGTACTATATTCGTTTTTCCCCCCATAGGCTTCTTTTGTTCCCCCTCATTTTTTTTTTTTTTTTAAGATTTTATTTATTTATTTGACAGAGAGAGAGAGACAGCCAGCAAGAGAGGGAACACAAGCAGGGGGAGTGGGAGAGGGAGAAGCAGGCTCCCAGCAGAACAGGGAGCCTCATGTGGGGCTCGATCCCAGGACTCCGGGATCAGGCCCTGAGCCGAAGGCAGATGCTTAACAACTGAGCCACCCAGGCGCCCCTCCCCTTAAGTTTTTATTTAAATTCTAGTTAGTTAACATACAAAGCAGTGTTAGTTTCAGGTGTATAATTTAGTGATTCATCACTTGCATACAATACCCAGTGCTCATCGCACAAGTGCCCTCTTTAATACCCATCACACATTTAACCCATCCTGCCACCCACCTCCCCTCTGGCAACCCTCAGTTTGTTCTCTATAAATAGGAGTCTGTTTCTGGTTTGCTTCTCTCTCTCTCTCTCTCTTTTTCCCTTATGTTCATGTGACAAGTGCCATATTCTTAAACTGGGCCTAGGAACCTTGCATTTACCCTGTCTGGTGTTACAGCTGGATTGAAGATTTGGTTCCAGGTGAGGAAGAAATAGGCGCTGATAATATAAAGAAGAGCTAGAAAAGGAGGCAGGTCAAATAATAGGAAGTTACTGGGAGATCTGGTCAGTCAAGTGAGGGAAGTTCCACTGTCAGGGCTGACCATGACACCAAAGATTTAAGGAAGAAATCACTGGACAGCGTAGTTGGGGAACCCAGTGGGAAACGGGTGTCTTTCTGTTCAACACTTAACAGGTGAAGCTCTGTTCCCTGAACCCATTATGGGTCACTTATACCTTTACTGACCTTTAACCATCTTTCACAAGAATCACTTGAAAGTGTTATTTCAAACACTTTAATGACAAGTACTTAAAGTGTGCCATTAATGCAGTCTGTTTTACTTGAAGTCATTTTATCTTACTTTGTTTTACCCCCAACTCAGAAATATCCTTGAAGACAAAATCTATTATATAGATGCTGGTAAGAATCAAGGTGGCCTGAAGATTGAAATTAAACCTAAGAAAATAAATTCAGAACATTAAATTACTTTAATGTTGTTATTTACATTGATAACTTTCTTTCAGTTGTGCAACGTACTGCAAAAGTTAATTGGCAGGAAAAAAAAAGTTAGTTTAGAAACTCACTTCCTATCATGTACCAGATGAAGTTTCAGAGGTACTAACGAATTATTAATAATAAACATTTATAATAAATAATAATACACAATTATAAACAGTAATAGACAATATAATATTAATAAACAATTACAACTTCTCAAAAAATTTATGTGACTATCTGGTCTTATCTGGCTTATCTGGCTGTGGGACTTTTAATCATAAAAAGCAAAGGAAGAAATAGTAACAAAATAGTTAAGTATTTGACTTGTAATGACTCTACAAATTAAAATTTTTTGGTGTATACCAATCACTTTAAATGAAATAGATGACAGATGACACATAAGTAGTTGACTCAGTGGTTTCTAAAAACTAAATAATTAAATATTTTTAAATAAAAATATCCAATACTGATTAGATTAAGGCTTAAGATACACATTGCTCGAAATGTAAGTTGCTTTACCTGTCTACATTGTTAAATGAGTTGGTTCACAGTTTTTCTTCGTGTAATTCCTCTTACAAAAGTAATCTGAGATGTTAATATTTTTATGATGGTAGTATTTACAGTCTTCTGCTTTGGAAACTGAGTACCCAAACATTGGACAATAATTAAATTATGATATATCATAGGGCAATATATGACAGCTATAAAACAGAGGTGATTTCAAAAACTTTTATTGACATGGTAGATTTGTTTGCATCATCATTATTACTAAGTTATAAAAAGCAGAATAACAAAAAGATATGTGCATTAAAACCCAGCATGGTGACTATTTTAGACTGAGGAATTATGAGTATTTTTTCTTTTACATGTTTTCTGTTTTTAAAGTTTTCCACAGTGACTTTGCATCACTTCATTTGAAATACATGTATATATTAAGACTATCAAGTGGGTCACTGGACTCAAGATTAACTTTGTGGCCTGGCAGCTGGCGTTGTATTGATATTGCAGGGCCTTTGGTTTCCACTCAGAATGAGATTGGCACCAATGGAGGGTTGTGAGTAGAGGGGTGATATTGTCTGTCTTACATTTATAAATACTTGCTGACACTTCCCTGCATTTAAACTTTAAGGTGATTTCTTCTGTCTGTGAAAATGCCTCATACAAGGCACAGCAAATTCAATGACCTGTACGTACTAGACAGGCACAACACTAGACAAAGGGGGCCAGGTGTAAGTGTAAGGGAATGCCTACACTGTAGGAGTGGTGGGGACACAAATAAAGTGTCTGGAGGGGACATCTACTTCCTAGCTCCGAATGATTGCTGTCGTTTAAAAATGGGGCAAGCATTACCTGATCTCACATATTATGAGGAAAAGCTAAAAGCCTAGATTTTCATATGAATTAAAAATTTTGCAACATGTGGCAATCCAGACATGGATTAAGTTCAGCCCTGCAATGTTAGTTTTCAGTCTTTGTCTTGTTCTCATTCACAGTGTCTTAGAAATTTGTAGTGTTCCAGTATCGTTTCTTGACAGCCCCATGTCTGCCATCCAGTTTTCTCTGTCACTCTGGCTTTAATCTACTTCTTTTATCTACCTATCTTATTTATTGATATGCTTTGTTCCTGAGCCCTTATACAATGCCTTTCCTGGCTATTTGCTTCTTAATTTTAATTCCACTGCATTGCATGTTACAGTTCATATTAATCAGTTTAAAAAAGGGAAAAAAAGCTCAGTCAATATTTTTATAATTTTGTTAGCTCAGAGGCAAAAAAAAAAGGTAAAAAGAAGGTATAATTTTTAGACCCTCAATAGCCTCAAATGCGGAATATGGACATTTCTTAAAATTTGATCTTACATTTCATAACGGGGTCATTGAAATCTGAATTGAGATATTTGGCCTACTTTTAATTAGGCCCTCTCTTTTAATATAGCCTTTATTAAGAAGGACTTGATTTCCATTGGGAGAAAAATGAGAGCAATATGATATAAATTGCTAGAATAAGAATGTGAATAGAGGGGAATTTTCCAGAAAAAAATTGAGGATATGTTTACAGTAGATAAGAGACTAGTTATACTTAAATAGATACTTTTTTGGAGTAGAGCTGATGTCATATACCATATAGCCATATAGTTTAATTTTAAGTTACTATTTATCATTAAAATCACCATAAAATTATCTTTTTAATAATCAGTCTTTTAAAATAGGAGCCTATAGTTTTAAAAAATATAGTATTCTTTAAAAATATAGAAGTATGGGACCAAGGAATGTTTGGACTTGGCTCCCACAGTCATAGGAGGCTGGGATGACACGTTGGACAAACAGAGGGGATGAAAACATGTGAGGAAAAAATCATGCTTCACTCTTTTACTCCACTTGAACAGAAATATTGGTACCACTTACACGCTTCAGTGAAAGACTGAACAGAAACAACTCAAACAAAAGACCTTCACATACTTGAATGTTGACTATCTCTAGTCTGAAAGTTGGACTTGTATTTCTGCGAATCTCATTAATTGGACACTCCCTGCAAAGACAGGCAGTGTTGAGTCAACTTATTCAGTGCTTTACTTCTACATAAGTTAAGGAAAACCTCCAATATTAGGAACCCAAATGAAAAGGAACTCAGAGGAAATGAATAATTTCAGAGCCATAAGAACATATCAAAAAAGCTGTCAATTATTATTCTGAAAGAAATAAAAGAATATATTGCATCTCTGAAACAAAATAAGAAATACAAAAAAATTAAACAAGAAAGAACTCTTAGGAATTAAAAACATGAGAAGCAAAATAAAATTTCAATATATGAACTTGAAATATAAAATTAAAGGTGATAGAAAGTTGAAAAAGTACAAATATGAACAGTGAGAAAAAAATTAAAAATATGTAGAATCAATCTATAAGATGCAATGTTGGGTAAAAATAGAAAAATATCATGGGCAAAAAAAAGCAATTTTTTTTTTAAAGAAATGAAGAGTAAAGGACATGGTATCCAGATTTGGTCCCAGTTTCCCAGCACAGTAAATTGGGGGGTGAGAATTACAAGAACATATTTATTAATTTCTAAACTTGGTGAGTAAAAGAAAGATCTTAAAAGTTTCCAGAAAAACAAAACAGAAAAACAGGTAGCACATACACAGTAAGGATACTAGGGACTTATAATGTCATTTCATGGAGACATTATAGGCTACATATAAAATAAATTCCTTCAAATTTTCATGTGTAATGATTTTTTGTCAAGAATTCTATACCCAGCCAAATAATAATCCAATATAAAGGTTGAGTATTGACACAGTAAGTCCAAAACACTGCAAAAATTTGCCTCTCAGGGGCACCTGGGTGGCTCAGTTGGTTGTGTTGGACTCTTGATTTTGGCTCAAGTCATGATCTCAGGGTTGTGGGATAGAGCCCCGCATTGGGCTCTGCACTGGGCGTGGAGCCTGCTTGGGATTCTCTCTTTGCTCCTCTCCATCTCTCTCTCAAAAAAAAATAAATAAATAAAAATATTTCCTCCCAGTATTCTTTCTTGCAAAGTATCTAGGTGGTATAGAGTAGAATGAGATGTAAACCAAGAAAGAGGAAGATACGGGCTCTAGAAAGCAGAAAATTCAGAGAGCGGTAAAGAGATTTTCCAGACTAATGATAAAAGGAAATGCTGTATGGTAATCTGTATCACAAGCCTAGCAAGCAGTCAACTCTGAAAGAAATCCCTAGAAGGGATTGCTCTAAGAGAAGAAGAATACCTTAGATATTGGAACAAACCTAACACTATACAGAATTCCAACTTAAAATTTTAAGACCTAGCTCAAATGTGATTTCTCTCTAATTTTCCCCAATCCAGAAACAAATTGATAACCCCTCATCCCTTCCACGTATTTACTAATTCATCATAGTTGGTCATATAACACTGGATGGCTTTAAGGTCCTTCTTTGTGTGCATATCTAATCCACAGGATTCTAAGTCACTAGAAATAGAGGTTTCATTTTATTTATCCTGACATCTGCAGTGCTTCTTAGAGAGATCATGGTATGATAGGTCTTTAAAATTTGGCTACATGCTGAAAAGCATGTATTTGGATAGTCTTTGGCTATTATTTCAACTTCAGAAAATATTTTGGTATGGAATATTTAAACAGAGCTCATTTTATATTCATTAAACTAACCACAATAGCTAGCTCTTTAATATAAGGCAGATTCTATCTTATGGTGTTGACTCAAAATTGAAAATGTTAATAGTTTCCATGTACCAACATATATATATATATATATATATATATATATATATATATTTTTGTGTGTGTGTGTGTGTGTGTGTATAGATAAAACTTTCAAAAGAAAAATATGTGATGTAAAATTTAAATATCTTTCTCCATAACTACTACTATTAATAGAATCTTACTTCTGTCTGACTTGAAGTTGATATTTAGGACTTTTTTCATATATTTAGATTATTAAAAATTTTGCCACATGTATATGGCAAATTTCTAATATTTATAAATTTATAATTATAAATAATTGTTAATATTTTCCTGATATAATGCACATTACTGTGTATAAGTATATATGTAACCCCAATCTACTAAGTCACTGAATGCACCTAATGTTTCAGGAAGCATATTTTTTAAAATCACTTTTTAATTTTTAGAGATAGCTTTTTAGATTAAGTTATATCTTCCTGAGAACTAGAATCTTTTTAATGAGAGGATATATTATCTGCAGTTCTTCTGCAAGCTACAAATAATTCATGAAAATTGGAACTGAATAGATAAATAAACTTAGTGGGTGCTAAGTACAAGTTTGTTGGTTTACTTGGAGAGTACAAGAATTCAGATGTAATTAAAGATTACATGAGGAATAGATGACGTAAATTTAAAGTTGTTATTAAGATATATAAGAATTTCTATGTACAAGGTGGAAATCTAACATTTCTGGACGCCTAATTTTAAGGATAAAGAATTTTTGAAAACATTTTTTGGCTAAATGGATTATTGTGGAAGATTGTGGGATATCTCTTTCTGTAAGTGTTTGAATATAATATATGTTTTCAACCATGTATGTAAAGTGAAAAGTTATGCCTAAACAGTGGAAGCAGGCTAGCTAATTTCTTGTCAAAGAAAAAAATTATGCAGCCGTACTTGTTTCTATGTTGTTAGTGAAATTCTGCACATTATTAACCAGCATTCATTCATTGATTCATGAATAATTAATAAGCACATACTGTATTGTGTAATTATTGGATACCACTCCCCATGAATCTTCCCTTTCAGAGAAGATGTTGAGTATGTAACTTACACGAATCAATATACAAGAAGAAATTTTGATAAATTCTATGAGGGAGAAGGAGAGTGATAGGAGAATGCAGATGTACTTTAATTTGTTTGATGTTCATGTGTAGAATACCTGGAGTTCCCATGCTCATTTTCCCCCCATACTAGCATTTATAAAGTGGCTTATTTGAGGTACATTGTTCACTAAGGTACACTTAAGTTTTAGTGTAAGAACATTGTAATTTTTCACCCTTCCTGCCAAATACATGCAGAAAGAGAAATATATTGTTATCTCTGTTTGTCCTTTGGGGAGATTGAGTCAAGGGCAGATTGAGTAACTTGTCCAAGAAACTAAGTCGTGAAAGCTGGAGCTCTTAACATCTGGGCACTATTCACAGGACCAAGTTGTCAGGCTTGGCTTATAGACAGAGAAAGAACCGATGAAATTCTACTCCAACCTCATCATTTTGCAGATGACAAAATTTAGATCAATGAACTTGCCCAATCTCAGAAAAGTGCAGGAGCTTAACTAATTCGCAGGGGACTCGATTCTAAGCCTTGCGTTGTCTTTACTCCCTGACCTTATGCTCTGATCAATAAGCTTAACTTTATTTTTTATTTTTTGTATAGCTTTTATTTATTTTTATTTTTTTAAAGACTCATTTGTTTGAGAGAGGGGGAGTGGAGAGGGAGACGGAGAGAGAGAATCTCAAGCAGACTCACCACAGCACAGAGCCTATTGTGGGGGCTCCATCTCAGGACCCTGAAATCATGACCTGAACCAAAACCAAGACTGAGCCACCCAGGCGCCCCTAAAGATTTTATTTTTAAGCAATCTCTATATCCAGTGTGGGGCTTGAACTTACAAGCCCAAGATCAAGAGTGGCAGCCTCCGCTGACTTATCCAGCCAGGCGTTTCCAATAAGATTAGATTGGATTAAGTCTAATTTTTAAAAGTTTTACTTTCTCTTTACATTTAAAAACTCCATACCCTAAGAGATGAAGATTTTCTCGTCACTTACCTATGCTTAATTGAGTCAAATACTTGATATTCACCCAAACATGAAAAATCTCAAAAGGTGAAATCCCTAAGATTATTTACTTTGAGTCACAATTTTGTCTTTCTCCTCATGCTGGGATTTCTATTAGAGAGAAAGAGAGCACATACAACAAACCTATTCCAATTTGTTCTTTCCAAAACACCAAGATATTTCATACTCACTTAAGTTTATAGCTTATATTATCCATTCCACTGATTTTCATGCAATCACATGCTTCACAGTATGATTATAGCAATACATCTTGTGTTTCAGTCTTGATTTTCTATGAAGGGCCTGTTCTAAATTTATATCCCTAATAATCCCAATAAAGTAAACTATACAGTGGGTGTTTACATACAGAGGATGCACTGAATGTAAGCATTCAGTGTTTAACTTCTTGAAAAACTCTTTCTCGTCCATGTATTATGTATTCATTCTTTAAAATTTTAAAGACATAATGGTTATTACTCATCTGAATTTTATATTCTTTTATTAACATACCATTGTTAGCTGTGGGTTAGACATGAATGCAAGGAAATATATACTACTTCCTCTTAATAAAAAAATATATTTTGTTAATATTAAGGCTAAAGTTAATCCAGTTGGTGATCTCTACTTGACCATTAGCAGGGAAACACAAGGGAAAAAAACAACAACAACAGGTTTTATGGGATCTGAAACCTTAATGAATTTTGAAGTCCTTTTTAAAAAGAATGCAAAATGTAGGTCAAGAGAACATTTAAGATATGGAAGTGAACTCATAAGAAAATGCAAACTTTAAAAACTGATAAATGCCACAAACATTATGAAACACAAAACAATGCTTTAAAAAATTTAGTAAAGTGACTGAGATAGCTCCTTAAGACATTTTTTCCCTAAATTTTTGACTGCATACTTTTTTAAAATTTTTTTTATTATATTATGTTAGTCACCATACAGTACATCCCTGGTTTTTGATGTAAAGTTTGATGATTCATTAGTTGCATATAACACCCAGTGCACCATGCATACTTTTTAATCACCTCTTCTTGAGACATCAACTTTATATTTTTTCTCCTAAGGAAAATAGAAAGTTCAGTTTTGCTCTAGCATGTATTTTATTACTCATAGGTGAGATTAACATACAACTTTGCACAAAAACATGTTTGCTGTTTGCGGTACTTCTATAGTGTTGTTTTTTTTTCTCTAAAAACTCAAGTGTTCTGATAAATTCTATTTCATACAATTCACAATGGTAGGAGAGAGGAGGGAGAGTGAGTATGTATGTTTATCAAGTGAGTATATTGCCAATAGCACAGAACTTCTGTTTTGACTAGGCATTGATGAGAAACAGAGCTCCACTTGGAGTTTTATATAGGCCTGATGATTGGAATAATTTCCCACAGAACTCACTTCATGCTCTGTACCTTTTCTAGTCTTTCCTCCCCCCCCCCCCACCACCACATGTTTCCACTGCTGGGCATGGTAGGAGATGTTCTTATTGTGATAAAACCTTTATGTCATGACGCTGGAAACTAACCAGTAGGAGGGTTCCAGGAATCCATCCTTACCTTGGAAAGGATAGCAATAATGGGTTGATTATAGATGGAAATGACTATGACTACTTAAATAGATCCCACAAAATCCAAACTAAATGGATTTCAAATTACCCATGGCCGTTATATTGACACACAACAGAGGGGACAATGTAATAGAGATAAAGTAGTCTTGGAAAGGACGATGCTTTGATTGCAATAAAAATATCTAATGAATGCAAATTTTACTAAAATAAATTACTATATAAACTTGTTGCTAGTTTCCCTCACAGGGCCTTACTAGGTCCCTGCAAATGAGGGGACCTGAAACTGAAGATTCTCTGAGTTGACTGCACTGAGCCTCTGGCTTCTGAAAGCTTAGAATCAAATTTGCAATCCACCTTTATCAGTATAAGGATCTGATTCAAATATATTTCTGAAATCTAATCTTTTCTCTGGCATTATTTAATCCTTCCATTAATGATTTTCCATTGTCATGATTGTTGCTTATTTTATTTTGTCACAATGTATTTTTTTTTCCCAAAGAACTTTGTATTTGCGTCCCAGCAAAAAACAACACCTTCCAAATGTTTCCCTGAGGAAAGTTTAAGGAAGGGCGTATTTACAGAAGTGTGGTCAGAGTTCATGGGACTAACAACAGTGGGAAGTTGTCAACTACCCCATCCCTGACAGGGAAAATGAAGGAAGTTGAGCTTTGAAGCATGAAAAATTTCAGGCCTAAGCAAGCCCCTAGGCACCCCTACCTTAGGTTTCGTGGAGGTGCCTCCCAGCTGACTGCTGGAAATACGAAGCTAATAGGAAAGGGACTCTGGGTGTTGCAGTTCATAGGGGACAAAGCATAGCAGACAATGAATATAGTAGGGGAACAAACCAAGATTAACGAGTGCGGGTCCCAAATGCCCTTAAAATAAGATCTGGAATTATGTAGATTACTATTTGATTACCTGCATACATGTTTATATGAATTTCTAACATTATGAGAAATCTCTTTACCACTAATTAAAACTCCATGAAAAGAAAGGAAAACTGCTGGAGGGTTTTTGTCTGGTTGGTTGGTTTTGTTGCTTGTTCTGTTGTTTGATAATGGGAGTTAAAAGAAGGCCCATAAGGTGCTGTGAAATCATACAGTCATGTGATACTTGGGGATTTATTGTTAAACATGTTTGTGAAAAGTATATATTATCAAAGGGGGGTGCATTGTAATTTAAGCACAAAATAAATCATTCTGCAAACAAAAGTTCAGAGCAGTTTTCTTGCCTGCAGTGTGCACAAGCCTGCCTCTTCACCATGTATACCGCCATTCCTGATCGTTATACTGAAAACCCCTGGATCAGTGACTTCCTAAAATTGCTCCTTCAACTCCCTGGCACAGTCCTTGTCCAGCATGTCTGTAGTGACAGTTTAAGAGGGTGTGATAGTGAAGCCCTTCTCAGAGAGAGGCGGCCTTGCCTTTCCTCCCCTGAGTTCGTGGATCCTGCAATCCATAATGAAGTGAACAATTAACGGGGTTATGAATTATAGACTTTAAGGGCTACAGAACTGACAGGAGCAATGGGTGGGACCGACCGCAGCTCTGGTGTGTATGGGGGAGGTCTGTACCTGAAACTGTGGGGACACAGTACCATGTCCCTTTGTTGGTTTGTGTGTTTTGAGGCATGAAAGCACAACTTAAACATATGTTAGGGGCTACAAGTTTCTCCTCTCAAAATTGAAATTGTGAAAGGAATAACTCCTTTTTGTGTGACATGATACTAGGTTTGTAGCTGTTGGGATGAACGTCTCTGCCTACTGGTGTGCTCTCCATAAACAGGATCAAATTCCTTTATATTGTAAGTATACAGATAAACTAAGAAGAAAAGTTTGCATTTCTAACTCCTGAATAATTCTAACATCAGTTTTCATGGGGTTATGGATGGAGGGTAGATTCTTGATTTAGAAAACTTGGTTTAGATTCACTTTACTAGTTTTGTAAACTTAAGCTAAACCTGGAATCTAAATTTCCTCATTCATAATATGAGGTTGAATAACAGCTACTTGGTATAAGGGATAAAAACATTTACAAGGGTTAAACTAATTCTGAGTTGGTATCTAGCGTATGGTTGGCACTCCAAATACAACAGTTCCCTTCTTTCATCTTTTCTCCTTCTTTATTATTTTATTTTCTTGTTTACTTCATAGAGAACCTACTCTGGGTTACATTTTTCTTAAGGAAAGGAAGAAATTATGCAATTAAATTAAAAAAAAACCCAATAATCATCTCATAAAATGAGTAAGATATTTCTTCCAGACAACTAGTTACTTTATCCAACAATGCCACATAATTTTACACATTTTAGGGACTTTGTAAATGTTGGCCAAAAATTTTTTCACCAACTTTGTTTCATTTGTTATTAGTGCAGACTTTAGGATAAAATAGGTTAAAATACATACAGGTTTAGGTATAATCACGTGCCCATTTTAGTTCTAGGGGCATCAGTCAAGTATTTGATTGCATCTTAACAATAATAAATGCGTTTTAGAGAGTACATGACTTTTTTCTTTAATTAACTGCCTGAATTGTGGTAGACATGGCAGTAGGTTTTTCATCATGTTTTCTTTCTTCTCTCTGAAAATAGCTGCTGGCTTTGTAAGAGTGCTAAGTCACAGCTGCATGAACATACCAGGGCCTTGCAACAAGGACCTGGCATTTGGTCTATTGATAGATGAATGTGCAGTGTCTGAGTTTTATCCTTCTGAGGGAAATTTTAAAATTGATGTGGCTATGGCTAGCAGCAAATTACACATACTGTTGGAAGCTTCTTTATTACCAAGTATGTGAATTAGTGGACTCCCCGGATTGAAGACATTTAAGTTTATTTAAATTTATAATTTATTATACACCCACCTAAGTGTAAATGATTTTAAATGCATTGATTCTTTAATTGCCACTCTTTTATCCAACAATTTTAGGCACTATGGCAGTCATTGGAAAGACATTAGTATAGTCTTATTTAATTCATATTTTCACATCATTAAAATAAATGTGTAATTATACATTTCAGATCACAGATTATTTCAGTACATAGCTAGTTACAATAGGTGTTAATGTTGACAACTCAATAATAATAGTAAGCACGTAAAGTGCCAACTTCTATTTCTACTCTGCTTGAGAGTACTATACTAACCCTTAATTAAGATAACCATGATTTATAAATATCTAAATAAATTTAGCTTCTATTAAAAAAAATACACATCTGGATGGCTTATACATTTCAAATGCATTATCTTTTCCTAAGAGAAACTAATGAATTCAATAAAAGAAGTGAGATCTTAATTCACAAACATATTGTTAGTGTACAGAGAATTGACAAAAGAATGACCATACGTATACAGTTATACAACTGTGTATATACACATTCATATACACAAAATCTATGATGAATTTATTTCAATATTTCAGACTACATTATATGTATGAAAGAAGGAAGATTTAATATCTATTCCTAAAAATAATTTTAGATATAGCCCCAGGAAATTTAAAACAGTATAAACATTTTCTAACATTTGAAGTAACTGCAGAATCTCTTGAAATCAGTTTTTGGAGTCCATTAACTTTGATGTCATTTAAAATGCTATTTACATATGGAATAACTACTTTGATTATTCTCTAGAAAGTTAATTTGGTGTTTAAAGCAATAAAATCTGCTTTCTTCCACATTTAAAATTACAGATGGAAAAAAATAGTAGTACAGCAAGCTAGGATACTGAAAAAAATATATGTGGCTTAAAGTATGTGTTGCCTGTCTTCCCTCCTTCCTTCCTTCCTTCCTTCCTTCCTTCCTTCCTTCCTTCCTTCCTCCCCCCTCCCTCCCTCCCNACCTTGGTTAAAAAAAAAAAAAGGAAGAAAAAAAGAAGTAAACTATACTATGGGTTACTTAAACCTGTACTCTAGCTACCCAAAAGCCCATGAAATACTCATTCACCAGCAATGGTCCTTAACTAATGCTAAAATCAAACCAGCAAGGGAAGCCTTAGGGTTATTTTGAAGTGGTTGTTTGAGACTAATATTGTCTGCTGGAGGTCATTGAACATTTCATTGCTGTGTGGTGTTAGTACAGTTTTGAAACTGATAGATTTTTGAAATTTGATATCATTGTTTTAAAAAGTTTGCCTTTTGACTCTTCTGCTTTGAGCTGTGGGACAATGATTTTTCCTACTATGTAGGGGGCTGTAAAGAGAAATGAAAGTTGTAGCTATTAGTGTAGAGAGAGTTGCCTCCTTAAAAATGTCAATAATGAAATAATGTTTTTAAAAGAGCTCTTAAAATCACACACTAAAAAACATATACTGAAAAAAAAAAGAGTTATTGGGACTTCTGTGAGTCCTCAACTCTCTACAATCAATTTAAGGAAACGTAAAAGCTAAAAACAGACAGCGTGTTCAATTTTAAAGGTAACTGGGATCTTAAGGAAGAAAATAATAGTGGGAAAATGCTTGAAGTTAAATTTTTCCTAATAGAAATCTCTACTCTGGTGAGTTCAATGGTTGATACAGTTCATTGACCACATTTTTCTCAGTATGTCCCTATAATTCCAACTGCAGGTTTTAGGCTTATGAAAATTAATTGCGCAACAAAGAGAATGAATAAAATAAATAGACTTGGGATATGGCCATCTATTGAAACATACCCAAGTGTATCCTGAATCTAGTGAAGAGAACATTGCACTGCTATATATTTTAGACATGGTCTTCCATATTTAAGAAATTTCAAATTATTGAAAAGATACTGCTAGAAACTTCCATGTTATATAACATAAACCAGTTAACTGGACCATGATATATCACTTTTCCCTGATTCCTTAGTAGAATTTTAGAATTGCTTAGAAGTAAGTAATGCCTGATACCTTATATTCTTAGTGTTTCTTTTCTCTGATGTGAATTGCTCTTTGATTTTCATGCATATTTATGCCTATGAATTACCAAAACATTTTTTTCATCCTGAACTTATATCAGCAGGACTGGATGTTCTATACTAATTGACAAATTAGATGGATATTAATCACCAAGAACACATGGCATCTACCCCCAAATTTGGAAAGTACTCAAAAGTATCATTTGCAAATTTAGGATTGTTGACAAAATCAGCAGTTTTTCTTTGCACAAGGCATAATGCCAGGGACCTGGTAAATTGACATATTGAACCTTATTTATAAGAAAGTATAAGGGATATGAATATCATTTCCTAGCTTGGGTGGTAAGACATATATATCCATTTGGAATCATTATCCAGAAGAATGGTAGAAGCCTATTTCAGTGAATCTCTGATACAACCTTTCTCTCTCAATTGTTGAGGATTTATCCAAGTTCAGGGGCAACTAGTATCAAAGCACTGTCATGAAAGTGGGGAAGGGGAAAATGTGTGTGGGAGGACTAATCCATCTTGTTTTCAAGTTCTCTGTCTAGGCACATAGATGTCTGCTGGGATGTCCATCATCTCCTATGGCCCTCAATTATTTTTCCTGTTCTTGTCAGAATGTCCTCTTAAGGTCTGGTGCTCTCTCCCTCTTCATGGTTGACAATAATTTTATTGTTTCCAGGATATATCAGGGGAAGGAAATGGGGTACTTCGTGCTTTCCAAAATCCCAACAAGTGCTCACTCCCCCTGTCTCTGTATTCTATCCCTTAAGCACTATCTCCTTGCTTCCCAGGCTGGAGTTCCTGTCTTTGGAGAGGTTTCAGTCTACTAAACTCCGTACTTCTAAACTGGGTTTATGCCCTGGACTCCTCTCTATATCCCTATGAGTTTAGGCTTTTAGAAACCAAAGTCAGAATACTCCTTCCTTTTCTACATTGGGCTATTTTATAACTCTTGTTATGAGGTAATAGACTAGCCTATTGTCAGTGTTGTCCAATAAAACTTGTTGTGATGATGGAAATATTCTGTATCTCTGTTGTTCAATGGCTACTAGCCACATGTGGGTATTGAGCACTTGAAATGCTGCTAGTCTGACTGAGAAACTGAAGTTTTAATTTTATTCAGTTTTAATTAATTTAAATTTAAATTGCCCCGTGTGGCTAATGACTACGGGACTGGATAGAACAAGTAGTTGCTTAACAGTAGAGAAATGACAAAGGGGAGAAATGTGAGGCTTCTAAAAAATGGCTTTAGTTGCAAAACATCACGAATTCCTAAAATCCTATCTGGGAAGTACTGGATGGCATGTTGAATTTGAATTTTACTCATTATAACTCAGATTGCCTGTAAGGGGAAAAAAACAAAACAAAACCTAAACTTTCAGGGAAAGATTTCCTGGGTAAATTTTCTGTCTTTCATGAGAGCTCTCACCTTTTCTTTCCATGATGGCATCAGGTTGTAAAAGAAAGCCCATGGATATGCCTTCTGGTGATGGGGAAGGGAATGCTTGATTGCATACCATTCTTGGGGTCTTTTGGTCTGCTAAAGACTGGGGTTGGGCAGGTTTGATGTTTGGCCTTTGGCTTCACCCTTGCGATTACAGTCCATGATAAGTAGGACTCCTAGTCTGTCCTTAGTGGCTCTTGCTGTGGGTGTCCCCTCCCGGTTTGACGGTTTGACCATAATGTTGACAGGATCAAACTGCTGGCTCTGATGAAGATCTCTGAGAGTCCAGATAGTTTCTGCTTAATTTCTCAGTGGTTTGGATTCTACAAATGCAAAATAGCCGCCTGTGCCACATTAAATGTGCTGGGGAAAAGAGGCCAAATGCTCACGTGTTCTTGGATTCTCCATGTGCACATCTGGAATTTCAGTTGTGGATTTTCTCAGCCCCTTGCTGTATCTGGCTGAGGCCCAAAGTGGTGGTCTCTTTTCAGATTCTGTTTATCTGAATCTCTCCTACCTCCCCTCTGAAGGCTTTCCATTCCTCTTCCTGCCTGGGCAGAATTGCTCTTAAATCCTGTTATCAATGGTTCACAGTAAGCTTTTATGATCCAAATTAGTCAAGCTTGAATCTCAATATTTAAAAGGGAACTTTCAGAATCTCTCATTTTCTCTTTAAGCAAAGCCTGGCTTTCATGATTATTGTGTCACTTTGGAATCAACTGCCTATTTTTGAAACTAAAAAGTCAATATTGATTTTTTTCCTGCATTAAAAATACAAAGGATATATACAATAATGTTGATAATGCCATCTATGAGTTTGAGGTTTTAATTTTTTTTATACTCTGCTGTGTTCTTGAAAATTGACGTTTTCTACTTTTATATCCTAACAAAACAAAATCTAGAAAGGGAAATTATGAAATTTCACAGAACCGCGTTTAAAAGTAAAATAACAAATCACAACTGAATTAATGGATAAAGAAACTCTTGGGTATGATATATTATCGTTCTGACAGAGCAAAAACTCCCCATGAACTTCTTTTAAAGACATCTAAATTTATAACAAGAGTATAATATTTCACATATGAAAAATTCTGATTATAAACACTTATCTTTGTTCTAATGATGATAAGTAATGAAGGAGCAGTTTCTAATCTGACTCCAAATAGTTGAAAATTAAATTCTTTTAGAGAAAATCAGCCATTTTTTTTATATTATAGAAGATCAACATGAAGCAAATTTAGTCAAATTGTAGTTAACTGCTTGTGCATTTGCTTTAAAGAAAACCTGGAAAGCCCCATGTCCTTTTGATTAATGAAAGGGATTTTCATTCTCCTGTAAATTGATTCCATTATGCATATCTGTTATAGTGCAATTCTTTTTTGCTCTTGAAGAATTATCACCTGTTCTCTTTAGTCAGATTAGTTAGTAGGAAGGAAATAAAAAAACCTCTGGCAACCACAAAGAAGCCTATGATGTTACTCTCTGAGGAGCTGAGTGAGGGATGGCTCAAACCGTGAGATCAAAATGTTCAACCATGATTTTATGTTAAGAAAATACAGCTTTTTAATATTTCTATCTCAGAATTAACACCATTCTTTTTTGGTGGGACATCATTCTTGAGCTTATATTGACAAAGATAAATTTCATAAAATCACTGTTCCATTTTAATTAACCAGTTGCTGCTTGGTTTATTTTAGAATGGACCTCTTAAAAAAAGATTTCAGATATTTTCGAAGTTAGAAATTTTGATATATGGTCTGCTTTTGATCATCTTTTATTGATACCCTTGTTTATCCTAATCTGAGTGGCAGCTGACTGACTTTTTCTCTTTGAGCATATAAACTACCATTCATTCACTCATATTATTCTTTTAAAAACACATGAAGGGTGCCTGGGTGGCTCAGTACTTAAGCGTCTGCCTTCAGCTCAGGTCATGATCCCAGAGTTCTGGGATCCTGCCACATGGGGCTCCCTGTTCAGCGGGGAGCCTGCTTCTCCCTCTCCCACTCCCCCTGCTTGTGTTCCCTCTCTCCTTGACAGAGAGACTGTCAAATAAATAAGTAAAATCTTAAAAAAATAAAAAATAAATAATAAATAAAAACACATGAAATATCTTTCCATGCTGGTTTGCTTTTTTCTCTCATTTATTTTTGTTTTAGGAAGCTAAGTCTGTCATAATAATTCTTCTGTGTTGATTATATTGTTTTTTTTTAAAATCCTTATTTTATTTTTTTAGAGCAGTTTTAGGTTTGCAGCAAAATTGAGAAGGAGAAACAGAGATTTCTTTTTAACCCACTGCCCCAACATGCGTAGCCTTCCCCAGTGTCAACATCCCCAAGGAGATCGATATATTTGTTACAATTGATGAACCTGTACTGGTACATCATAAACACCCAAAGCTGTAGTTTACTTAGGGTTCACTCTTGATGTTGTGTATTCTATGGGTTTAAATAAGTGTATGATGACATGTGTCCATCATTATGGTATCATAGACAGTATTTTCCCTGGCCTAAAGATCTTCTGTGTTCTGTCTATTCATTCCTCCCCTTGCCAACCCTGGCAACCACTGATCGTTCTACTGTCTCCATAGTTTTTTCTTCTCTAGAATGTCATATAGTTGGAGTCATACAGTATGTAGCTTTGTCAGATTGTCTTCTTTCACTTAATGCATTTAAGTTTTCTCCATGTCTTTTCATAACATGATAGCTCATATCTTCTGAGGGCTGAATAATATTACATTATCTTGATCTATTCACCCACTGAAGGATATCTTGGTTGCAAGTTTTGGCAGTTATGAATAAAACTGCTATAAACATCCATGTACAGGCTTTTGAGGGACTTAAGTTTTCAGCTTCTTTGGGTAAATACCAAGGAGTACAATCTTTGGATCATGTGGTAAGAGTATGTTTAGTTTTGTAAGAAACTGCCAAACTGTTCTAAAGTAGCTGAGCCATTTTACATCCTCACTGGCAATGAATGAGAGTTCCTGTTGGCTCTACGTCCTCATTAGTATGTGGTGTTGTGAGGGTTCTGGATTTGGCCCTTCTAATAGGTGATTAGTGGTTATTTTATTAATAATTTCAGTCATTCTAATGGCATGATTTAGCTATTTGTTTCAGCATGATGGTGATCACTGTTTAGAAAGCAAGGATTCTACCATCCTTTGTCTTCCTTGTCTCCTATTCAGTGAAAAATACTGTATAGCATGGTTTTCATTCTTCTAGTGGGCAATGTCATTGTTTGCCACCAGTCTTTTAATCTTTAACATTTGGTAAGACAGATACCTTTCCACATTTTCTGTATTGTCCTGATTCCTAGACACATGACTAGTTCTTTGGTACTGAATATTTTCAAAGGCCATAGAATTTGCAGGCAAAGGTACTTGATTTTGAATTCTGGCTCTACCAATTAATATTCAAATATTCTGTAGATTAGTTATAAGATAAAATACTTGACTTTCATTTTCTTTGTCTATAAAACTGGATTAATAATATAATACCTACTATTTAGGGTTGTCACAAAGATCAAGTGGATATATAGGATCAGAGATAACTATGGATATGGATATAAATATAAATATAATCTATTTGTAGATATAAATAGATTGATATAAATTACTGGGGATAAAATACTATAACTATTATAAAATATTATAATTCTTGTCATTTGTGTTGAATTTGTAACTAACAAATTTATTATATTTTAATTTTACTGAATTGTCTTCCAATTTAAAACAGTTTTAAATTGAAGGCTTTTTATTTGATTGATAGCAAAACTGAAAAAGGTCAGCAAATCAAACAAAAACAAGTCTTAGAGAAAGTTTAAATGAGGCAGTAATTATTTAAGAATGTGGAAGATTGTAACACAAAGAATAGAAACCAATGAGAAAAGACAAAAAGAGCTTAAATTACAACACGAAGAATTGAAATGAGTTTTCACAATAACTAGAAAACTTCCATTCATTGATAAAATTGTCTATTAATTGCTCTATTTTGTTAGTTTATTTAATCATCTTAGCTAATTTTCTTTTATTTCATTAATTTTTGTAAATCTTCTTGTTTATGTCAACTGACATCATTATCTTACCACATGACAAACGTAAAGCATCATCTTTACCTTTCTGAAGGTTAGTGATAGGAACAGAGACATTAAAAAACCTGGTAATAAAGAGAAATGGGATGACAATATATTTAACAGAGGATGCTAGGAAAGCAAATAGGAGAGGAATTTTGGGTTTGGATAAGGTTCATTGAGGAGATGATGATGTAATCTGCCTTTGTGATGTCCAGGTAATGCAAAGCAAGAAGGACACAGGGAACTGGCATAGGATCAAAGATGTTGCTTCAGACTTGTTGAGTTGAAATCTTGCATGGGCAGGTCTGGACACATGTATTATTTGTGCAAAGCTTCCCAGGGGATTCTGATGGCTATCTAGTGCTCTTTTTACTTCAACAAAAAAGTCTCTAACTTTTCTGTAGTTTTTTCTCCAGGAAAAAATTAATAAAATGCATTAAAAAATATTGCTTTACAAAGAAACATTTATTTACACTAAAAGCATTCCCTTACACACTATGTATTTTGGACCACAAATCCTGAAAAGTCGAGTCCTGTAACATGAAGAGACATAGTTTTTCCCTATTTAACAGTAATTGGGATAACTTATTCTTTGAATGAAGAGTTTCCAATTTGCAGATACTTCAGGCTAATAAATCTTATCAGATTGTTATATCTACTTGTATAAATTACTGCTATAGAGAGAAAGAACAGCTATGTAGATGAGATAATTCTAAGAGTAAATCCAACAAATTTGTTCCTGTAAATTTTCAGAGATCAGTATTTCGAAAACTTTTATAAGACCAAATAGATACTCTTGGGATGTAATGATTTATTTTGGATACTGGCATAAGGGAATAAACCTTTATAGTTTGGCTGATGAGAGTTTCAATATGTCGAATAATTTTAGAAGAAGCTGAAAATGTATTGTCAGCAGCAGCTGGTGATATTGTATCACATTTGCTTCTAATCAGAGAATCTTCTCTTAACATCCCGTAAGTTCCTTTGAATTAAATGGGCATCTCTCATTTGGATACCCAATCAGACCTGTTGGCATGGACACAATCACAAAAAGAATACAAAACCCCATAGCTGTGCATTAGAGTGAAAAAAAAGAAAGGGAAAGAAAATGATTGCACATCACCACCCAGAGCAGTCGAGCAGGACAGCATAGCCTCCTACCCTGTGCCCAGCTTTAAGCTGTCTTCTCAGCTGTGGGGACATGGACAAATAGGATATACCTGAGCACCCCCTGCAGAGGGAGGTGGAATTAGTATTTCCAGCAGAGAGCAGTCTTCAACACTTGCTTATGTAACATGCCTCTTATTTTCAACGGCATCTCCACTCTTGACTTGTTACTCAAATTGTTCCTTTATCACCTAATGGTGAAGATGTCCACTGGCCATTACTAGGAAATCTGTAAAATGCACAAATGCACACATACACAAACAAACCAGGAGTTAGAGGAGATGAAGGGTTAAAAGAAAAAGTAGATGAACATGGTATGATCACCGTAATGCATAGTCAGATACTTACATAAATAACATGAAAGCCCATACAGGTGTGTGGTTCAGAGAACAGGGGCAGAGCATGGTCCTGAATGTGGGCTTTAGTGTGGAGGCCCAGCGAATGTTCCAAGGTCAAAATAATTGTACTCATAGCAAATTTTCAAGTAAGCATTTCATAAATACACCACCAAATATTTTTATTTCTTAAAGGCAAATGATACATTTTTCCCCCTTAAGTAGATCTATTTTTGTAACAGAAAATTTCTGGTTTTTACTCATTGTAGTTAATATAAGAAGAGATTAAAAAGAAAATCTATGCTGAGTTGGATTCAATTTAGTGTTTCCCAATCATAGGAAAGTATAAAAAAGATTTGGTGTAATTTTTCTCCTCTCACTTCTGCCATTAAAACAAATATGGAACTATAGTCAATGTTACTTTGTTTTGTTTAGAACGTGTTTGTTTTTTCCCCATCCACAGCATCTAAACAGTTTCAGTATAAGAAAAACAAATAGAATACCCTTTTATAAACCAATTGTTAGTTATCATGGAATTGAGGAACATTTGGATCTTTTCCTCCTTTGTAACTAAGAGAAACATTTTTTAAGATTTAGTCCAGTAATTCTATGGATCAGATCACATGAAAGGAGTAGGTATCCTAACTGGTATCTTTATTATACTGAAGAAGCATGAAAAGCATTTTGAAATAATTTGAATAACCGGTGGAACTTGCCATTATGAAACTGTCATTTATTTATTCTTTCGTCAGCAAGAGTATGGCCTCTGAAATAAATCTTACACTGTTAAGAAGGGTACAATATTAAAACCAAGAAATCAATTCTATTGCTTGGATATTTCACAGCCAAGGACTATAGGGTAATTTCAGATTAATGCGTTGATCAGGGTTGACAAACAAACACGAATCTCTGCAAGTTCCTTCCAGCCTTTTTAGCCACAGCCATCAATCTCCACTCAGGGGTTCTTCCTCACCTGGCCCAAATGAGGACCCACTGTCATACTCCACAGAGAGCTCCAGGCTGAACTGGCACATCAGATGAAACCTATTCACCTTCCTCATATTTTTATATGTATATGAAATACTCTATATCTATCTGTACACATATAAAATACTAATATATCTATGTATATAGTAAAATAATGAGAGAAAAAACCCTTTTGTATGCAAGGTGTTTGTGATTATGATTATAGCTCTGCATTATCTCAAATTAACAGACTATCTGCTTGAAAGTTGTTTATTTTATTTAATGATCTCATTTTTACCACATCTTGGTTCAGGGCTCTTGATGGACTGCTAGCAAAACACAGGTTCATTTTTCTCCTATGCTTTGAAAGCCATTTAAATTGGCTGTTCGTTATTGTTGTTCTGCCTCAAAAAAAGGAATCACAAGTTTCCCAGCTTAAATACCACAGACATGTGGCAACAGGACAGTCCTCCTTTTTCACATTTGTTCATGGACCCAATCTCTCGTTAAAGACAGAAATAGTTATCATAAACACTTGAGGTCTTTAGTTTGTGTTAATTTTTTCCTGAACTACAGGAAGTAAAAAAGATGAGGGAAAATTGATTCTGGCTTGACAAGATTGATAAATAGTCTTGGAGTCCGCAAAATTTAATTTTAGATATAGTCTTTAAGTGAATTGATTCAATTCATCCAATTATATTTAAACTTCTTGATGATTTGAGTGTTGATAAGGTCGTCGGCAGTCCCTCTGCCCTATAAAATAGAGCAGGAGCAGCCGAGGAAGGGATCTGAGGCTAAGAAAGCATACCAACGAACTGCTTTTTGCCAAATGTTGGACCTTCTTACTATTTTAATTTCATTAATAAGAATGCATATAAAGCTGAGATAATCTGTAATCAACCAAGATAAAAGAACCAATAAATACCTCGTGGTAATATTTTTATCTTTTGGAACCACTCAGAATGGTTTCTGTTTTCCTAATTGGACTCTGGCCGATGCATTTGACTGAATTATAAAGTAAGCAGTATTTACTTTTATTTTCTGGATACATTTATATGTTATTAGAACATGAATGTCGTTTGTATCACTTTTGGCCACTATTTCACAGAGTATTTGGTTAAGATAGACCTATGATTTTTGAAATATTTTAAACTTGGGCTTTTAGCAATATTATTGAAAATGTTTTTAAGTAGCCATAAGGTTTTTAAAAATAATTTTAAAAATTGAATAAATGCAATACACAGATTTAAATTCAAAATTGTCAACGTATTTTTTTTGTATTTATTTATTTAAAGATTTATTTATTTTAGCGTGCGAGAGAAAAAGAGAGAGCATGGGGTGGGAAGGGACAGAAGGGAAGAAAAGGGAGTCTTAAGCAGACTCTATGCTGAGAGTTCAGAGCCCTATGCAGGGCTCGATTTCATAATCCTGAGATCATAACCTGAGTGGAAACCAAGAGTTGGATGCCTAACCGACTGAGTCACCCAGGCACCCCAATGTATTTTTAAATGCATCAGAAATAATACGGATTGATAATTGGTTAGAAAGATAAACGATGGATAGATACTTAGAAAACAAGTATAGTAAAACATTAATAGTAGAATCAAGGTAGTAGGTATGAAATTTTTTACTGTAAGATTCTTTCAACTTTGCTATACGTTTGAAAATGTTCCACATAAAATTTTGGAAAAATATAAAATTTTGTGGATTCCAAGACAATTTTTTTGACGTTAGAATCAGTGATTTAGAGTTCTCAATATTTTTGCTCTTACTAATTTGGTAAAAATTAACAAGAAGCTTAAATAAAATTTAAATAGTCTGTCCCATAAACTACCATTATTTGTGGGTCATCCAAGGAGTATAACTTTGAAATTTTGGCAGCATCATCTTACAGTCATAAGGGCCAGATTCAGATATGAAATGTAAAATGTTGTTATTATTATTCACTTCACTAATTTTCTAAAATAAATTATGACTATAATTGGGGACCTTTCCTGTTGCAAAGATTTTACTGATATTTTAACAAAATGCCTAAAACATTAAATACAAGAAGCCTCATTCATTAAGATTAGTATATTGCCCTTGAAATACTCCATTAAAGGAAGCCTTATAAGTATTGTCGATATATAAGTCCCTAGTACCTGTTAATAACCTATGTGACCATTTATATTTTACCATTAATAGCGTTTCATTAAGTGTAAATTATTATAAAGTACTGTTTGCATTTAATTTTTTAAATTGCTATACAATTGACATTGTGTAAGTTTAAGGTGCACAACATATTGATTTGATAAGTTTATGTTGCAATATGGTTGCCATTGTAGGTTTAGCTAATACCTCTATGGTGTCACATGATTCTTAATTCTTCTAGTGGGGGGGAACACTTAAGATCTCGTCACTTAGCACGTTTAATATTTATATTACAGTTTTGTTGCCTATACTCTTTGCACTGTGTATTAGATCTCCAGGGCTTATCTATCACATTTTTATCCCTTCATCCATTGAGAGATACTTAGGTTTTTTTCCATGTGTTGACTATTTTGAGTAGTGGTGCAATGAACATGAAAGTGCTGATACCTGTTTGATACCCTGTTTTCATTTCCTTTGTATATATACCCAGAAGTGGGATTGCTGGATCATATGGTAGTTCTATCTGTAATTTTTTGAGGAACCTCCTATACTGTTCTCTATATGTCTGCATTTAATTGAAAGGTATTCCAATTTTTTTTTAAACAAAATATATGAGAGAGACTCCCTGGAATATTGAGGCAAGCATAGTATTATTAAAGCATTAAGACTATTAAACTCATATGTATCTTTGTTGTAGAAGTTTTGCTCTGTTTTTAGATTTGGGGCATTTAGAGAATAATGCCAACCTGATTATCATTCTCAAGTGAGCTTTCAAGAGTTCATTAAAAGTTAAGAAGAGAACAGCATGCTCTAGGAAGCAGCTATTTTTAACAGCACCAAATTTGAATTCACCTACTTTAAAGCTTTTCACTGTTTTTAGAAAATATTTCTATCAATAATTTTTAGATTACAAGTCTGTTGAGGTCGTAATTTGTAGTCTCTCATCGCAATGATCTGACATTTTTGCCTCCTGACAGAACTCATGAGGAACAAATTATTTCACTTCAAGAGCAATATAAATAGAGAAGCACAGTGTACAGGTTTGCTCTAAACAAACAAGCAAAAAAAAACAGAATGTTCAGTTTAATTGGGAGTCTACAAGTATGTATACTTATGCATTGATTTGATAAATGGCTGCTAATTATTTTTGCCATAGGAAAACATCACTTTATTAAAAGTGGAAGTTTAGGGGCATCTGGGTGACTCAGCTGGTTAAGCATCTGACTCTTGATCTCAGCTCACGTCTTGATATCCAGGTTGTGAGTTTAAGCCCTCTGTTGGGTTCCACGCTGGGCATGGAGCCTACTTAAAAAAAATAAATAAAGTGAAATTTGAAATTCCACTAAAAAATAAAATCCTATAACATAAGATGTAATCTGGTTTTAAATTTAAGTGAAAAAAATTTTAAAAAACAGGTCTTGAAAGATACCACATTTTCTTAGTAATTTAACTAAGAAAATTAAAATTAGTAATTTAACTAAGTAAATTAACTATGTCATAAACTTAATATATTTTTAAATGTATGTACAACTCAAATTATATCAGTATAAATTAGAGAAACACTGGAAAAATATTTTTACAATTACAAATACATTTGAGAATAGTTACCACAGACATATTATGTCTGGAACAGATCACAGATCTCTCAGCTATTGTTTACCTTATCTAGAATGTTCTTGCCTTTCTTACTTGCCCAGCTACTCTTCACTCCTTGGTACCAGCTTAATTGTACCACTTCCCTGTACCTGAAGACTGGCTTAGCTATGTTTCTTTCCCTCCACCCCAAGTATAGCACTCTATAACACTTTCTACAATGTTTACTTGTGTATTTTTCTCCACTAGAATCAAAGCTCAAATCGGGGAGGGATTTGTTTAATGGTCATTCGTTGCTATTTGTGGCCTCCCATCAATGAATTGGCATAGTTGAGTTATTCTCTGAAGCTTCCCCTCTCTAAGAGTCATTCTAACATAAATCAGCATTTCAGTGGTCTTGAAAGGGAGCACACTAATTTCAAGGGCTCCCCTTCTTTATTTTTTCATAATATATGTGTTTATTTGAAGAATCACAATGCTGCCAGACTAGGTTAATTACTCTAGTCTCTGCGTCAGCCAGATGGACATGTGAAAGTTTCCGTTGAAGAACGTTTAATAAAAGGGTTATTTAGAGGAGTGGGCAAGGTTCGGTCTACCAGCCTGAGGTAGGAAGCACTCAAGAACTAGTATTAAAGAAAAACAGAGCTGGACAGTAGTTAAAATGACAAAACAGATGTTATTGAGGAACAATTACAATAGAGAAAGTACGACTTCAGTATAGAACTGGGCTCAATTCCGAATACAGCATGGAGTTTGTAGCCAAGAAGCTAGGTGGGTATCAGTGGATGGAAAATTACTGAGAGGGAGAAAGGGGATATTTAGCTAATCTGACTCAACAGGATTCTTGCTGAAGGTAGGCTAGGGTGATCAGATATCACTTGCGGCATGATGAGGCTAAGACATTTGATCAGATATCAAGGTGATCAGATGTGGGGGGATTCCCTGTAAACTGGGAGAGCAGAAAAATTGGTCAGTGCAAAGATAGATACAGAAGTCCAGAGGTTGAGGCCTAGTTGAGCAGAGGGCTCAGAGGAGCCTGACAATAGTTTGATAAAGGGGAGAACCTGTCACTAGCAATAGAGAAGCTGTTGCTACCCCCAGACCTTGGCAAAAGGAAGGGACATTGTAGGAGCTAGGGCTTACAAAATGCAGCCATTGTTAAAATTGTGATCCAGTAAGGAGGGAACTGGACATGGGGAGGATTCAGCAGTGAAGAATAAATACTCCAATTGGTCAACCCAACAGGTAGCCAGTAATCAAGGGAGGCCAAGTATAGAGTTCACTCTCCCAGGTACAGAGCAAGACAGAGGAGGGTGAATGGAGACTGCAGGGGTCAATGGAGAACATGGAGAATATGCTCTAACTGGTGGGTACTTACCTGTGGACAAGTTATTCATTTTCTCTTAACGTCTTTCCTCATCAATTAAATGTGAACAATAAAACCTAATTCCTAAGTATGAGATTAAAGGGAAGAAAAGATGTAAGCCACGTTATATTACATTAAGGTATCTGTCCCTATAATTTCCTTGTTTCTGGTGTTCTGGGTATGGACCAAAAAAACTGTATCTCTCAGGTTCCTAAACTTTGAACTTTCTTCTGATTTGAGAGTTAATATATAAATTGAATGTATCAAGAATGAGCTGAAGAAGTAAAAGTTTGGCAATGTGGTTAAAGCAGAAAAAAATTACTTTGGTGAATGTAGAATTTTGCTAAGCTAGCTTATGAGGAAGAGAAGCTTGTTGTGAATAACGGAGGTGACTATGTGTACAGCACATCTCTATATCTCTCTGTGTGGCAGCAGTGTTTGAACATATGCTGTGAGCGAGGCTGGCTATGATCATATTTTGACTCTGCTACTTACTGGCTTTATGACCTTGGGCACGTTATTTACTATCTCTGTGCATTAATTTCCACATCTATGTAATGGGGATAACAATATTGTTTGTTGTAGGATAATATGAGATACATAAGTTCTGAGAACAAGTCCTGGGACATAATAAGCACTTATTAAATGTTAATATTACAACAAGGATATGTAATTTTTAATGCATATATAATGTTACATCCACCCATAATTTCAATTATAATTACGATTATGTTGAACAAAGAATTTGCTGACAGTGACTATATTAGTGACAAAAAGTTCATCTGTTTGTTTTTGTTTAGCCTATTTGACCTGATCATCTTTTAGATTTTATTATAACTGGTCTTGAAATAAATCCAAAATGGAGTTTAAATCACATCTTCTTGAATTGATCATGTGCTGTAGATATGTACCTTCTTAGTACTATGTCTGCATTATATATCCATATAACTTAAGAAAGTCCTTAGTTAAATATTTTCTGTTAGAGTGAGGTAAAATCATTTTTGTGTGTCTGTCTCTATGTGTGTGTGTATTTGGAATAGAAAATATTTCAAATATACATAATTCATTATTATAAAAAATCATAGTGAAAAAACAAATGTGTTTACTTTTACCCATATATCAGTTGCTTCCAATTTGAGTGTTCAGTTAATATAGCCAATCAAATCGGCTAAAGATTAAAATATAATTTCATGTAAGTATGAGATAAATTGAGTAATTATAAATTATTGAGAAATAACCTTTGTTCGCATTCAAAATAAATTCAAGTCATTATAATCACATTAACTAGTACAGTAAATGGAAGAATAAAATGGGGTGAATTATTTTTAGGAAGAACCCCAGCAATGTAAAACTATAAGAGATTATTCTGACCCTCCCACCCCCAACCCCACCTCTGCCCTGATTAGACCTGCCCAGGGCCTCAAGAGGGATGGCTAGAGGGATGGGGTGACAACAGGTAGGACAACCAGATTAAGTCAGTTCTCTCTGGAGATCCGAACAGGAAGGTTAGAAAGCCTCAGGGGCAAAGAATCTGTGTAAGTGGAGGGCTGTGCCAAGATGCAGGAAAGTCAAGTCACAGAGAAAAGCAGAGACAGAGAGCCAGGGCAGCCTTGGAGATTGAGCAAGGGCCAAAGAGACAATATCTGGATATTTTCTAGTTAGTTTGAGGCCAATGGTACCTTCTATACTGGAGATCCATGAGATTTTTTCATAAATTTCTAGAGCTGAGTCATATCTTTCTTGTCCTGAGGCACATTTGACTACCTGGCTCCCTTACTCTTTCACCCCATTTAACAGGGTGAGAGAGTAAGGGAGCCATCACTCTGTCTTTCACTCTCTCTGACAGAGAGACAGAGAAAGAGAGAGAAAGAGAGATAACCCAAGCTAGATTATATTCATTATATTCATTATATTCATTCTTCCCCTTCTGATTATACAAGAAATTAAAACATTTTCTTGGGCCCTGAAGCCATTCCCCCCTGTGCCCAGTGGCCAAGTCCACCCTGACCTGAGCTTCTTCAGTGTATTCCTGTCTCCTGTCCTCATATCCCCACCAAAGAAAATGACGTTCTCCAAAGATTTCTAAAATGCTCAGTTCATGGATACATACGGTCTGTAGAATTAATAGAAGTTTGGATCATCTTACATTGTTAGAGTTTTAAAACACACAAACTGAAGACACTTCTAATTAAAGAGGTCTTGAATTTAGAAGATCCTAACCACTGACATCTGTGCTGAATGTTTGAAAAAAAATATTTTGAATTATTTCAAGAATGGCTAATTAAGAACAAGATAATGGCTTGCTGTTGATATATATCAGATTTGAAGCTTCATTTGATTTCATTTTTTAAACAGTTTTGTCTTACAGAAAATTAAGTGAATATTTCATACTTGCAAATGGTATCTTACGAACTTCTGAAAGTGAGCTTTTTTTAGAGCTTGATTAATGTCAATGCCTATTATCAATCTGTACCTAATGTCATTTTCCTGCTTAATAGCATTGAAATCAGAAAAAAAAAATCATTATACCTCACTCGTTGGCATATACACTAGGGTTTTGATGAAAGGAAATGCATTTCACATGCACTGTTTTAGTAAGGGTTTGTTTAAAATGTAGGTGGTTCTGCTTGAAAGCTCAATGCTCTGGACATTTTGAACCTTTTGCTTCATTAACTGCATTCATTCTAAGATACCTTTCAATTTAAAACAGGAGATAATTGTAATACCTTGAAGCAAATGAGATGTTATTGCAATAATTAAATCCAAAATGAGATGCAGATACTTTAGACCTGCTGCTGTTTCAGCTAGTTAATAGCAAATAACATTTCCATTGGTCACACTGATTTCTTTCTTTTCCAGTTGAGATGGAGTACTGCATACTAATCGTATTCTAATGCGTTTTACAAGAGGTAAAATGTGTATTAAGCTCTATCACCCTATTTCAGATTAATTTAACTTGACGAAAATTATAATAATTATGACACGATTCTTTCATCCCATACAAATACGCATCCGATTTAAGAAAATAATTTTACATAACAATAAGATTACTTGAATACTAAGTGCATGTTTCCCCATTAATGAATCTGTTGGTCAAATCAGGGGGCTTTTTATTAGTTCTCTCAAGCTTCAGAAACTTTCAGTGTTTCAGATGTGCCTCAGCATTTCTGCAGGAGGCGCAGAGCCTGTTGACGTGGTGGGATGTGTGGGTGGCTGTGTGACGAGAGAGAGCAGCTCTTCTTTTTGAACGGTGCGATTTGGGGAGGGAGAGGAGTACCATTTCCATCAAGGACACAACTATATTAAAATATGAAACTGGGATACATTATTTGTGTCAAACCGCGTACACAGAGGGAAGTTTCTGTTTATGGAAATGACCTAAATTTACGATTTCTCTTGAAGAACTGCTTCAGGTAGATGGATTTTCGGTGAAGATTGCTATGCTCTGTGGTTTTTGAGAAACTGAAAATCACTATGTTCTTCCTGCCCTTCATTTTAGTCCTTACTTATGGTGTTCCTTATTGCTTGTCTCTTTCTTTTGTCTTAAATGTTACTTTTAAATAATGTTAATAATAGCAGTAATAGTAATAACTGACATGTATTAACACGTACTGAACAGTCACTGGGTACTGGACACTGTGCTTAATGCTTTGAAAGATTACTGTACTTAATCCTCACAATAAACATATAAAATGGATGATCTGCTCTGTATTTTATAAGCAAAAACAAAAATGTGAGTAGTATCTTTTAAAGTATTCTGAATGTAACTTTTAACCTACACTCTTCTCAGAAGAACCAGGGAAACCTCATTTCTTGGAAGTCCCTTTCTTCCCCTTGATGCTCTTCAAATGTTATTAAATGCTTCTGTTCTGAAGCTGGTACAATGGGCTTCCATTTTCTTGCCCTCTGGCTTACCATGCTTGCACTTGTACTGCCACGTCTTTTATTCTGGGTAATTCTTAGTATTTTGCTCCTGCCTTTATTACTAAGTTTTGTATTGAGTTTGGCATTTTTCAATGATTAGTGCCATCTCTTATTTGGGTTTATCTGATCCCTTTCCTCATTGCTGATTTGTTTTTACTGAATATGTAAAGAAGAACCAGCTTCCATTTCATACATGTACACTATTTTTATAATATTTCTGTTTTAAGGCAGAACCTTCTCTCTTCCTGCCACAAGGAACTTGAGGGGATGCATGGGAAACCGTCCCAGGCCACCACCCTGGCCCGTGCAGCGTGCATCTCTACTGACCTTCCTCAAGGCAGTTCCTTTGTGGAAACCACTCATGATTAAAGGGTCGCCCTGGCTCCTACCCTAGTTTCAGAGCCTTAGACTTGGGGATAATTACGCATCCAGTGTTTCTCCTCATTTCCTTAGGTTAGGTTCAGCAGGGTGGACTGTACGGAAATTGCACTCCTGAAGGTGTACGTGGGTAGTTTTGTATCTTTCTGAGGGTTTGCCTCCCATAATAATTTTTTTTGAGGGGAGAGACCCCTTTTCTTCCTTCTCCCCTTCCATTTCTTGAATTAAATAAAAGATTTTGGTGGGGGAAGGAAAACTATGCTAGTTCCAATTATCCCATTTCACCTTTCAACTGCTGTGAATTGAACTCCAGTAAGTCTCCATATGTATTTCGCTATTCTTTGTTTCTCTACCCAGGTCAGTCTCTTCATCCTCATGCAATGAGGGCAAGTGATGCTATCTTTATCTTTCCAGATCCCAGATCCACAACTCAAGACCTTATTTCTTTCCTCTTGGCAAGGGTGTGACCTGCTTATATTTCTCTCTCTCTGTCTCTGTCTTTCTCTTTCTCTCTTTCACCTTTTATGACATTTTCTTTGTCTTGAACTCCCCTTCAGAACCCTAGTAAGCTGTAATTTCTAATCCATCTTTTACAATGCAGTTTTCAAAAACAGCACTAAAATAATGTCTAATTTGTATGAGTTTTTATAGTTAGTTCATAGAACGTGAACAGAATTTACAAAATTGGCAAATATTGACAGTTATGGAAATGCCAGTCCTCTGAAGTCTTAATTCAAAATGAAATGGGAGCTAAATGTGCTTTCTAATCCTGAGATTAGAAATCCCTAATCCCTGAGATTGCCTCTTGACTTTCTGTATGGGTGTCCCCCTGCCAGCCTCCGGTTTTTACCTGGGGTCTCAGCCAGCTGGGCAAAACAATGAGATTTTTAGCTCCAGGAAAAGTGAGGCTGACTCGGCTAGCTAGGTAAGCTGTTAGCCCACCTAGTCCAGAGAGTGCTTGCTGGCCCACTTTTCATTCTCTGTAGCCACTCTAATTGATTAATTCACACTCATGGCTTCAATCACCACCAACTTCTCTCTGTATAGTTACTCATCACATGACCCAAAGAAACATGTTTCTTGCCCCTTAGTAGGTTAGACCTAATTAACATGAAAGTTTTTGTGAGCTCAGCACCATGAAAACGCCTTATCTACCTAGAATGAGGTAGGGTTGGAAGGAGTGGCTTTTAGGGGAACATAATTTGTTGGGAAGGCATAGTTTTAGTGTGACTATGTCTTAAAGGTTCTGTCTGTTCTTGGCTCGAAATATGCTGTGGAATCAGGGGTGTGAATATTCTTAAAAAATAAGAATCAAAACTCAAAAAATAATGACCAAGCCCTAAAATATTATTAATAAATTTATTGACTTCCAAAGTACACTAAAATTTTTATGAAACAGAAGTTGAGCAGAGGCTTAATTTATGTGGGGAACATCATTATTTTGCAACTTATCTGAGTTCAGCAGAGATAAAAATCTTTTAATAAATAAAGAGGCAGCAATTTTTGGTGACTGAATAAGAAGGCAAAGGGCATAGCTATATTAGCAATTTTGGTCTTGATCTACACCACGGGCATTTCAATAGCTACTATTTCAAATTCATTTTAAACTCTTTTTTTTTTAATTTTTGCATTTTAATGGCCTTGCTTCTAACACTAGAATGCAAATGTGAATTTTTGCCTGTAGCATACTTTATTCCTACCTTGTCAACATCACTGGGAATCTACATTCTGATAGTAGTCTCCTGCACTTTCCAGAGATAGGGGAAGAAGGAATGTAGGGGTAAAAAGGAGAGGGTAAGAAAAGGAATCTTGGGAAAATGAGGCCAGAGATGGAGAGATGGAGACAAAGAAATACGGGAAGAAGGAATAGGGAACAAAGGAGACCCGAGAGAGAGCAAGGAAAAACAGATAGAAAAGCATGAAAGAGAAGTTCAGTTAATTATGACTTTGAATATTTAGACCAGCTGATTGGATTTTGTTTTCTCCCATTTACTTGGATAATAAGCATTCTCAACTTCTATCGCTACTATTTGAAATGCTCACTACTATTTGGAATGCTTCACTTTCTTTCGTGGAAGGAGCTTGCCACCTTTAATTTTCACAGTTCAAAATTTGATCTTTTTTTTTTTTCTTAAAGATTTTATTTATTTATTTGACAGAGATAGAGACAGCCAGCGAGAGAGGGAACACAAGCAGGGGGAGTGGGAGAGGAAGAAGCAGGCTCATAGCGGAGGAGCCTGATGTGGGGCTCGATCCCATAACACCGGGATTACGCCCTGAGCCGAAGGCAGGTGCTTAACCTCTGTGCCACCCAGGCGCCCCAATGGTGATCTTTTTAAAATAAATCTTATTGAATACTGATGGTTTTGCTAATGAATGAAAGAATTTTTTATATAACTTTATTATCGAATTTTATAGATTTTGGTCAATTTATTACATGTGCTTAAATACCTCTTTGACATTCAAACACTGGAAGAAAATCTCTTTTTTTGTTTCGTTTCGGTTTTGCTTTTGGATTATTAAGGCTTCCTTATACTAAAATAGTTGAAGGTTATACTTTGGATCAGCAGAAATTTTGTACTTCTCAGCCTTTTCTTTCAAATCAATCTCAGGTTTATGGTCTAATTAGGAATGACATATGGTATGAACAACAACAACAACAAAAAGACACCTTGATGGCCCAAAAAGGTAAATGGATTAGGCACTTCCCCAGTTTTCAGTTTTTGTGAGCAAATCATTCAAAGAATGTTGTTCTGAACCAAATAATCAGAGTGCCACCGTTTGTCTACCTATTCCCACTGTAGACACTGTCTACCATATATTTGAAAGATTCCAATGTCCTTTTCACTGGTATCCTGGAGTTCATGTTTTTCAAATCTTAGATACATTTTGTATGATAACAAAATCATTCTGGAGCAGTTTTGTCCACTAGGTCTTGACCTCTGTCTGTTTCTCCCTTTCAGTTTCTCTGTCCATTGCTTTCTGAATCAAACAGAAATTTTTAACTCTGCCTCAACATTTTCATTTGCTTTGCCAGCTTTACTTCTACTGTCATTTCCCACTGTGATTCTTTCGTGTCTACCGTTCTTGTTAACAGATTGCCTTCTTTTTACCCCTGTGTTATAACTTCCCATCTAGTATTTTTTCTTCAGACTGAACACTCCAAGAGTAACAAAAGGTAGCTCCTCTTTTGGTTATTCATATAGCTCTCTACCTTTTCTCTTCTTTTCTTTTCTTTTTTTTTTTTTTTTGGTAATGTGAAAGAGAGATGCGTAAAGTGCAGGTATGAAGTCCTTGAGGAGACAAGAGAAAATGGTATCCAGTTCACCAGGGAAAGGGTTAGCCTCAGGGACATATCTATCTTTAAATCCAAGTTAAAATTTTATTTTTACTCCTAGAAATATGAAAGAAATATCTCTTTCCCTGCAACAATTTATCTATATGTCTATTATATATATATATATAATTAGTAATAAATATTATATAATCATTATATAGGCATTATGGGTCTATTATAAAATTTGTATTATTATGATTACTTAATTAAAATAATATATTATTAGTTATATGTAATCTACATTTAAAATATAAATAACATTTTATATAGAAGGATCATTATAGAGCAGTTTTTATTAATTAAAAGGATGGTAAATATTTGCTAGCTGAAATTTTAAAATAGTGTTTTTTGGGTAACATACAATCTAAACACTATATGCATATGTTCTTATCTATAAAATGTTAACAGTTGCTTGGGAATTTCCATGAAATATTTGCATGCCTTGGTGGCTTTAATTTGTACTTCAGACTCTAATTTCTAATAAAATCTTTTGAATTAAAAAAAATCATTAATTATATGTTATTTTCAAAATTCATTGAGCATTCATCTGTGGGTAACCTAGGCAATATTTTTCATTTCAAAAGGCAAGAACATGTAAGAGAAAGCATATCCCAACAGTTAGGAAGTTATTTAATTATGCTAAGAGTTTTTCATCATAACATTATTGCACATATTATATTTTTCACTCTCTTCAAGTCATATGGCACTACTGACAGTGTTTACAAAAGTTTTATCACCATATGGTGGTAGTGGGATGGATGATGGACTTTTAGGTGTGCACTAACCACACTGAAGTTCATTTGTCTATTTTACTTCACAGACAATACGGGAAAAAAATGATGAGAAATATTGGCAAGGTCGGAAAACACAGCTTGATTGAATGTTCTGTGTCCACAATATTATTGGCATGTTGAAAAGTTGTTTTGAAGGTTTTTCAGTGTAAAACGTACATGTCATCAGGATAGAAAATACAGAAAAGTTTATAAAATGACAGACTGTGAGGGTATCAGTTTTATAGTTTCATATATGGCTTGTTTAGGAATAACAATGAATCATTTCAAAGAGAAGGGGAGATATGAAAACATTGGTTTTTTTGGAGTCCTAAATATTTCCTATTACGATGCAGTGAAGGTTTGAAAATAAATAGACTTTGAATTAAATCTGAATTTTCTTTTTTTCGACACTCCCAGCTTTATAATCCTTGGAAAGTAAATTCTCAGAAATTGAGTATTCTCATCTGTAAAATAAATTTAATATGACCCATGTTTCATTTGAGGATATAAGGAAAATCAAATAAATCTATACATATAAAGTATATTAGAAAGTGCAGAAAGTAGTAGTTATCTTTGTCATCATTATAGTTTTGCGTTAAATAATTCGCTTTTGAGCAATGCCTGGGTGACTCAGTCAGTTAAGCGTCTGACTCTTGATGTCATCTCAGGTCATGATCTCATGGATCCTGGGATCGAGCCCCTCCTTTGGCTCTGTGCCCAGCAAGGAGTCTGCTTGAAGATTCTCTCCCTTTGCCCCTCCCCCACACTGATGTATCTGTCTCAAATAAATAAATCTTAAATAAAATAATTCTCTTTTATTTATTCCAAAACATAAAAGACCTTGAGCTATTTATTTCATGGCAAAACGCAGGCACTAGGGTGAAACTGTAGTCTGTTGAGAAAATAATTGGAAAGTACTTTAATATCAGTAATGATTATAACTCTGTACGTTGAAATTGCATGAGAGACTTGAGTGAATTGCGGGAAAGTGTAATAGCTTCTATAAGCCTCTAGTTCGTAGCTCTGCAGAGTCTTTAGGGCACATCTGCTCTTTATTTTACCCTGCTTCTGTACCCCTTCTATGTAGGGGCTTGTGAAGAAACAGGTTTTCTGTTGTTTATCAGGCACCAGTTGTCTGTGAAATCTTTTCACTTACTTTTTCTTGGTTACTTCTCACAATAATATTTTTCACTTGGCAAATTAGGTCCTTTTAAATAAATGGACAACGGGAATTAGAGAAGGTTTGGAGTCCAATGACTGGAGTTTCCCCCAGTCATAGAACTAATAAATGGTGTACCCGTCCTGGAGTTCATTCTCATTGCATAGCTCATTCTTCCATTAATCTTGCATGCTATTTCAAAGATTACTATTTATCCATCCTTCTAAATTTATAAAAGGGAGAGAAGATATGACTTAGTAGCTGTGTGGGCAGCTAGTGTACTTTGTTTCAAACATTCCACTTGGTGCTTTATGTACATCGTATTAAATCTCACTGGACTCTCTTAGCCTTTTTATTCCTGTTGGTATCCATTAGGATACAATTGGCTACAATTAGCAGAAAATAACTGAACTAAAAATTGCATAATAAAAATGCAAGTTATTTTACATAACAGTATGTCCAAAAGTATGAAGAGGAATGGTTATTGGGTTAATAACGTAAAGGATCAACTATTCTTTTATGGGATGTTTTTGTTGTGGGGGATGTTGATAGAGTTTGGGATTTAAAACATGAGTTTCAACTTAAGTGCCAAGCATTATCCCATCAGGATTGGTATAATCTAGACTAAATAAGAAACTGAGGTTCAGCTGGGTCAAAAGGGTTATTCAAGGTTACACAAATCATAATTGGTAATTTGGGCATCCAAATCCAGGTTTTTCTGATTTTAAAATCTGTGCTTTTTCTGGTGAACACACCACCATTCCTCCATTTGCTTTGGGAATACCTGGAGTTGATCTATTCATCTGTTTCCATTAATCTATAGGATAGATTTTGACTTGCTCATTTTTTGTATACTTTTGTATACTTATTATATACTTGCTTATTTTTTGTATACATATATATATATATATACACACACGATATATTTTATGTCATTTTATGTGAAGATATGTCATATATTATGTATATTACATCTCTCTGTCTCTCTCTCTATATATATATATGTATATATCTAGTATAGTCTACTTGAGTAGATTTGAAATCTTATTATCCTACCTGATCCACTGCAACATCCTAGTATGTCCATGCCCATCATGAAAGATCCATGAAGATAAAAATCTAAAGTTGTGGACCCAGTTATACTGGTCCTATAGTACAAATTGTTTTTCATACATATTTGTGTGTGGTAAAATTTGTATCATAGTTAGTTTTGCTTTCTTTTCTAAAGCTATAGTGGAGCCAACTCATACCAGCTCACAGAGCTAGCGTTTTTTCCCAAGTACATGTTCAGAGACATCACATTGGTAGCTTGAAATCACACGTAGTAGGAGTATCTATACCACAGAAATTGGCAAACTGCATATTAGGGCTTCCTCTTTCCTTCCTTATCCATCTCCCATCTTCTGCTGCCCTGGGAGGACCAGCTGTTAAAGTTTTTCAAACTCATCATTGCTTTGAACTCTTAAACTAGGAAGTCTGCTGAAATATTTGAGAGATTTGTGAAGAGTCTGCATCTAAGCAAAATATTGTACCCTCCTGTTCCCTAGAGATAAGCTCTGACTTTTGCAAGTTATTTACTTCCTCTGAACCTGTAAACTCAAGATTTAAATATTTTTCTTTACTGTAGGATTTATTAATTTTCTCATGTTCTTTATTTCCATGAACAGACCTTGTGATAGAGCTGGCTTTCTCCGTTTCTCACTTAGGTGCTTATCTTTCTCCATGGGATATTCAGCAGTCTTCAAGTTCTACCCAAGAATATTTTGTTTGAAAAGGCCCTCTTTTTCAAAAACTGCCACTATATTTTATAACATATTTGTAAATAAATTGCTTCAATTTGCCTTGAACAACCTTTCAATAAAGGACAATCTTGAAGGGAAATTTTTATTTCTGCCATATCAACATTTTTAAATGTTAAGTATGTGCAGCTCTTAAGAAGGTCCTTATAGCAACAGATCTTACATAATTCTTAGCATTTTATAATAATTCCAAATTTAGAGCCCCTATTATACATGCTATTATCACCAATTCAAATCATACTCAATAAAAGCTTTCACATTAAAAAATGATATAGTTTAGAATGCTGCATCAAAACAAATTCTGGTCTACAAATATCTTAGATTTTCAAAATGATGAAAATAAAGTTTATTTTATAGAAAGTCTGAATGAGTAAGAGAAATAATGAGCTTTAGCGTAGGTAAGTAAAGTGCAAGGTAATGCGATTAGGAATGAATGTTTCTACTGACAACTCACTTGGTTCTAAGAGAGCTCTTGTACTGGGAAAGGACTGGAAACATCCAGTTTTTTTTGTTTTGGTTTTTGTCTTTATTTTTGTTTATTTATTTATTTTTAAGTAGGCTCCATGACCGGTATGGAGCCCAGTCCAGGCCTTGAACTCACAGCCGTGAGATCAAGACCTGAGCTGAGATCAAGGGTCAGATACTTAACTGACTGAGCCATTCAGGCACCCAGGTTTTTGTATTTTTAAAGTGATTGATACATTTCTATTGATTAGAGAGGTCTTCATTCAAAGATGTTAAAAGTAACCTAAATTTTTTCTTCTGATTTTATAAATTAATAAAACCAAAGTGTCTGTCTGCTATGTTATGTAAACTTCATTAATACGTCTCAAAAAGAAATACGGAGTAATTCCATTGAACAGATGATTTTGTCAAGAAAATTTGAAATGAGGGGTGTATGTGAGCGAGAATAATTGTAAGGGGTTATATATTTCATTGCATTTCATTCCAGAAACCTGGAAAAGGGAATAACTGAAGTATAAAAATTCATCAACGGAATGATGTGGTGAACACAGTCTCATTCAGTGAATTGAAATAAATTAGAATGAAAAAGAACTTCTAACCACTTGCAACAGTGAATAGTAAACTTTTGGAAACTTTTATTTCAAGAGAGGATGAGCACAGAAAACAGGCTCAATAAAAATTCTAAGACAATTCAGCCTGTCTTAAACATTTAGCTTTTTTTAAATGTTAAAACTCTTCAGCATGTCTAAAATGATTAAGGAAATGTATTTAGAGATAGTTGAACTAACCATAAATGTCAGTGGTTCTCAGGGGTCCCTGTGCCTCAGAATCACAGCAGTACTTGCTCAGAATGGAGACTTCTAAGCAGTGCCACAAATCTGAAGTGGGATTTCTGGTGATTGGGGCCCAGGAATCGAAATTTTAACAAACACCAGAGTGATGCAGCTCTGTATGGACCATTAGAGAAATCCTAACTGGTCAAATCCTGTTGATGTTTGGAAAGAACCTAACCCATCAAATCCTGTTAATATTTGGAAAGAACCTAACTCATCAAATCCTGTTGATGTTTGGAAAGAACTTCCTAGTATATTTTTCAAAAGAATGATTGCCTCCTACTAATATGTGTCTGGTGGCTTGGTCAGCTCCAGTTGCAATGATCAACCATGGACTCACTGAACAAGTCCTATGCTGTTAAGCCTTTTGTCTTTTCTCAAGTTGTTCCCTCTTGCAGAAATTCTTTTCTCTCTGAATTTACTTTCTGAGGTCATATTCATCTTTTTAAGACCCCCTGCAAATTTCCTCTCCTCTGGGAAATTTTCCCCAGTTCATTCAGTCAGAATCTATCTCTCAACCCTGTGTTTTCATGAGACCTTGAACATATAGCATTTACCACAGTGAATCTTGCATCTATATAGAGTTCTTCACCTATTATGTAAGTGTTTAAATATCAAGTAGAGCAGAGGTTGGCAAATTGTGGTCTGCGGGCAAGTTCCAGCCCATGGCCTGTTTTGTAAATAATGTCTTATGGGAACACAGCCTTGTCCGTTCGATTACACATTTTGTAAGCCTGCCTTTGTGCTGTAACAGACGAGTTGAGTCATGGTAGCAGGGGTGAATGGTTTTTAAAACCTATGATATTTACCATCTGGTTCTTTAGAATTTGCCAACCCCTGAGCTAGAATGTGTGCTGTATTGATATACTATTTATGTATTAGCATTTGATGGGGTATTTTGTGGAGATTTGGTACCCTGTAAATTATATAAAATAATTGGTGAAAGAATGAAGAAATAGTTGGGAAATAGATGCTTATTATACCAAGAAAGGAAATATAAACTCTTCCCCCATTCTTGCCCTTGTTTTGGCGTCTCTGTTCTTGATTTTATTCAGTGCTCCAGTAGAGCTTCCTGAGATGATGGAAAGTTTTCTCTCTCTGTGCTGCCTAGTGCAGGAGCCCCTAGGCCGAATGACTGTTGAGTACTTGACATGTAACTTGTGTGACCAGATAACTGAATTTTAATTTAATTTTAATTAATATAAAATTAATTAAGATATAATATCTAGTGGATACCATATAAGACAATTTAGATACAGGAAAAAATAGGCAGATTTATAAATTATTCCACCTAAAGGCAAATAGCATGAAATGAAAGTGAGAGGAAGAGAAAAAAAATTGTTTAATAAAATCTGTAAGAGAACTCTGATGCCTCTGTTTTGTTAATGCTTAAACATTGGAAAGATATGTAATTCCTACTTGTATTTGGCTAAGGTACTTTAAGATTTGAATGTAAAAAACTAGAATCCAATCCAAAAGGTAGACTAAAATTTTTACAAGTATAAGCTCTTTAGTTTCCATTTTTTCTCATGGTCTTTCTGTATGTGCATTGATTAATTGGCATTAGTTAAAAGAGTAAATGGTGGGATGCCTGGGTGGCTCAGTTGGATGAATGACCAACTTTATTTTGGCTCAGGTCATGACCTCAGGGTGGTGAGATCAAGCCCTTTGTTGGGCTCTGCAGTTGGCAGAGAGTCTGCTTAGAATTCTCTTCCTTTCCTTCTGCCCCCTCCCTCTACTTGTTCTCTCTCTTTCTCTTTCTCTCTCAGTCTCTGAAATAAATAAATAAATCTTAAAAAAAAAAAAGGGTAAATGGTGCCAAGATACAAGTGAATGAAGAATGGAGAATTTATCAGTTCTACATGTGGGCTTGTTTGCTTATGCTGAGGTTGGGCACAGAGTAGCTGTAAGGGACAGAGAGATGGGACAGAGAGGCTGGCTGAGGGCTTTGGAGGCATTGTCATTAGCAATGAAGCAATGGAGGACTTTTGTGTTTCCCCAACTTATTTGTGTAGTTATCATTGTTCCACTTGTGTTTATTGAACTTTAATTAAACTTCTTGTGCATATGCATATATTTGATAAGAATCCCACAGCTGTGAAAAAGTGCAAATTCAAGGAGTTGATTGTGAAGTGTTTAAGCCTATACACCTGCTTTGGGACAGAGAGGACAGACCTATTTAGCATATGATGAAATGGAGTAGGTGGAAGGGAAGTTGTTTCTGTTGTTACCTTGCAGAGTCTGAGAGCAATAAAACACTCACTGAGTATTTTGTTTTGCTGAGTTCTTAGAATTGCCCTGTTAAGCAATGTAGACAAAGCCCAGTTTAGCAAGATGGAATTTTTTTCTTTGTAGTAGTCATATTAATGTCTTAAGTAGTTAATTTAATCTGGTGCTCAAGCTTTCCGAGAGTTTCCCACACTTCAAAATGCGTGATGCATCCACTTAAATTATCACCTCAATCTCAGTATATCTATATGTCTTTATATATCTATATAAATATAGATATTGTATATATCATATTTATAGAGAGTGGAATATCTATATCATTTGATGTGTGAGTACATACATATATATATATTTAAAATATGTTTATGTTTACCTTTAATATAAAGACTCTGCTTTCCTCTAAATTGCCTAAGCAGAGCAGAGGAAGGGAAGACCATATTTTATTTTATTATTTAAAAAAAACTTAAGGCTCTATTTTAAATGGATCTATGTACCTGAAGAGTTAGCAATCCCCAATATTAGATGAATTCTCCTTTTCCAATGAGAAGATCTTTAAATTGGGGAGGGGAGAAAAGGACAACTGAATAAACTCTTAGAAATATAGAGTAAGCGTCTATTTAACTTATGACATTTAATTTATTAGTATAACTACACAATAATATTTTATCAAATATTTTTCTTTACTCCCATTTATGAAACCACTTTCTTCATTCTCTTCATATAAATTTATACAGCTGTGACTACATCATCATCAGGGTTATTTTTTTGAGTCATATAATACAGATTTATAATTTTATCACATCCAACTAAATTATTTGGAATACAGCAGTTTTTGAATAATGTGTGATTTTATTCCAAACCTTAAGTATTCATTTCCATAAAATGAGGATTTAAAAAATTGATCTCGAAGTTCATAGGTGCCACAAAACATTATTGCTATTTAAAAGGTGAGGTTATACTGCTTTGTCTAATGAGTGAATTTGTGTAAAATTTTTTTTCCCTTTTTTTTTAACTGAATCTATCAGATTATTCCTGTGTCCCACACCATCATTGCTTGAGGTCATTTCAGGCTTATGTATGTTTCCAAATAGTACTTTATTTTGAAAAATAAAGTGATTAGTGATTGCCCCATAATATGCAGCACTGTGTGAAGGCTGGAGCATCAGTCAACTCTTTCTTTCCCAGGGGATAATTTTAGGGAGTGGCCCCCCATCTTGTCTACATTTAATTGTTACAGATGGTGAGGTTCATTTAGAAACAAGGTCAAGAAAACAAGCAAAAATGTCAAGGAAAAAATATAGAAGTTCTAAGGGGAAAAATGTGTGCAGCAAAAGGTTTTTAAAGGCGTGGTGCTCTCTGGAGGGCTGCTCTGAGGTCTTTCAAGACTCCCATATGGCAGCATTCTTTTAGTGAATTTTTGCCTGTGGACATAGCTGTGTTCAAATAACAGTGCTTGTGGATATCAAACATTCTGTCATATAACCAACTTATGTTGGAACATAACATAGCTAGCAACCTTCTGATAATTTGGGTTCCCACGTAGTTTGCTTACGAAAAGATAATATGATGATTTGACTTGCGGAAAGATAACATGTTACATGGAATCAGTCTTTGGATGGTTAGACCCCACATTTGCCTCCATGACTTTCCCTTTGGTCTGTTTTCCCCAGGTTGAGCAGCTCTCTGTTAACTGGTGTTTTCTATCTTAAGATGTTAATACGTTCAGTGAAGTTACAACCAAGGTCTGCCAATCTGGGAAACATTTGGCCCCTTCAGGATGACTTTTTATGACTTCTGTCTTACTGTTAGGTGACAGATTGACAGTTTAACTCTCAGAAAGTAGTCTTATTTTCTGCTTGGATGCAGCATCTGTAATCCCTGAAGAGGAATGATTGTAAGTTGTATTCTCTTTCACATAAAAAATTGTGGAACTTGCCTATATGGAAGTGAGATAATGTTGGTTATCTAAGTTCACTCAGGAGCAGGGAGAGTGATCACCTTCCACCAGTACTTATGAACTGGATACACCTTGGAACTGAGACATGTAATTATGGGATTGCTGAGATAGACTACAACATGTACTCTTCAATATTGACACTCATTTTTTCAGGGAACATATCGAATACCTACTGTGTGCCAGATGCGGTGCTATGTGGTGAATATATAAAAACATATAACCAAGTTGTTCACCATCTGCAACAGTGGTTCTCAACTGGAGATTATTTGGAAATGTTGGAGACCTGTTTGGATGTCACATCTCAGGGGAGGTACCATTTAGGGATGTTGTTAAACATTCCATAGTGCACGATGTTAAAACAAATGTAAATAGGTTTTTTTTGCATGGGATGTTAGTGTCTCTAACAGAAGTACGTATGACATATTAAGGGAGCAGCCTGAGCAGAAATGTTGTTTTTATCCAATTGATATTTATTTTATTTTTTGCTTATTACATACTGCTCCAGGAAATGTTGAAGTCTCTGTAAGTACTTCCAAGATTCATATAGATCTCATGTTATCACATTAGGAAGTCCAGTTTCCATACATTGATTCCTTTTAGGTTTTCTTGCACAGATTCCAAATTCCTGACTGGAAACAGATTTTAACTGTAGCATAGAGAATATGAAATTAATTTAGAGGTTCAATGGACTTTTACTGACTTTTGGGAATAGGCAAAATATAGGTCAACTACAGGTCAGTTCTCTAAGTCTCAATAGTTTATTGTCCTAGGAAGTATCCAATTTAATAACGTCTTGCTTATGGTGAAAATAAACTTTTCTACCTTCTGGATGCTAGCAACATCTTTTAAAATAATATTAAAAGAAACCCACTCTGCACACAAAAAATTCCCACAAAACTGTATTAGAAGTAAGCAAAAATAAATAACATTGACATTTTAATCTGAAATTTAATTTTAATTTACTTTTAATCTGCCAAAATAAGAGAATCGATTATTGACTTTGCACATCCTTTGTTTTCTGGATTTATGATCTTGGCATATCCAGCCTAATACATATAACAAATAGGCACAAATAAACAAGAGTGAATTGTCTTTAAAAAGTCATGTCTCTTGATGAGCTCTTATGAAGCGTCTTTCTCATTCTTCCCTGTTTCTTTAACTTTTGTCATTAGGGGGAAAAAAATGCCAGACCCATTTACTTAATTTATCAAGAAAGTGCTTAAGCAGTTTGTCAGGCATGAGGAATACAAACAAGAGCAAGACATGATCTGCACATGTGCACTTAACAGAAATACAATTATACACAGTATAACAAAGGCACCAGTACAGCATTTATACATACCAGAATTTCTAATGCTGTCTTAATGCTTAATGAGCTGACCTATAGTCTCCACCAACATATTTATATTTGTCAAACCTCATGGCTGTGCTACTGGAAGCCAGAGAATTGTGCTGTCAATCACCTTCAGGAGCCAAAGAAATCTTCACAGATTAGGAAGGGGTTGGAATATTCTAGGCAGAAGGGATGGGACGTTCAAGGGCACTGCAGTATGAACATACATTACAAGTTTCACCAAGAGTAAATCTGTGCCCTGAGACAAAAATGAGTTTCAATCTAGGATTCGAAATATGCTGCAGGATATATTGAAAATTTTAGGGTTTATCCCATATGCAATTTCGATTCTTGAGTTTTTAAAGAAATGGGAATGGTGTGATCAGATTTTTGCTTTATAAAGATAATTCAGATAGTAGTTCATTTGATGGATTAGTTAGAAGAAAAATAGAATGATGGAAATTAATTAGGGGGCCACTGTGGTAGACTATGTGCCGAAGATCCAAACTAAGCTGGAAGGTGATATTACCCAGAAGGGTGTGTTTTTACACCACATATTGAATGGAATTGATGGCCAATTAGATGCCAAAAGTAAAAAAAAAAAAAAAAAAGAACTGGAGACTGGTGCCATGGTTCTAACCTGGGTGACATGGGGAGCATAGACTGCAGAACAGTTTTGAGAGTGAGGATGGTTTTTAGTTGCCTGTATCACACTGAGGAAGCAGTTGAGAAGACTGATTTGATTTTAGGAGAAAAAACAGAGTGGGAGATTAGGATTTACAATTCGTTAGCAACTGCAGATGGTGGTTCTGATTCTGAGAGGGGACCAGGCTGCAGGAGCACAGGGCACTGTGAAAAGAGGGACATTTGACAGGAGATAAAGGGAAGGGCTGAGGAAAGGAGCCAAGAGTCTGAAATTAATTAAATTAATTAAAGAAATATAGATTCTGGGAAAGTGTTGTCATAGTAGTCAAAAAGAAAACAGAGGAAGGCTGGAGGATTAACAACAGTGTTAAATTTTGCAGAAAGTCTAAGAAAGATAAAGACGATGAAAGAAGCCATCAATTTGGCAACTAGGAAACTATTAATAATATTGGCTATAAATTCTTCTATAATATATGTGGATAAGAGCCAGAGTGTGGGGTTAGGGTAAGTGTTGGAGGGTTGCTGTTAATTTTGATTAATCCTGGTGAAGATTATTTGTCAAATATTGTATGCTATCAAACATTATATTTTATTCCATGACTTTTTTTAACTAATCTTAAAGAATATTTTTCATACAGAGGTATGTACAACCACGTAAAAGAAAGAAGAGGGATGGTGGAAAAGGACTCTGTAGATTATTTTATCTACCTACTCAATTTAGAGAGAAGGAAATTAGAATCAAAAAGGTTAAGTGTCTTGCCCAATATGTGCACATAGTCAGTTGCAAAACTGAGTCTGGGATTTGTCTCCTGATTCTTGGTCTGGTATAGGTATATTACCCATTACTCAGTGAACAGAAAGATAGAGGTCATTCCTATGCAGAGAAAAACAAATGAGCTGTGTCATTGAAGAAATGTTGTGCATGGTTTGCTGCCATCTGTCTTAAAGCTCAATCTGGACTCCCAGGAATTGAAACTACTGAACTGTATTTAGATGGACCATGTGACAGGGCATGGAAAATATTTTATTTGAAGGGTTTGGTTATTTCCATATATGGAATATGGGCAATACAAAATATTCAGGACAAGATTAAGACCCTAGAGCTATGGAATTTTTAAGGACTGAGTTTGATTTTCTATTGTGAAAGATTCTGGACTTTTATGTCTTCTTGTTAGACCTGCTGTATTTTATGCGTGTTAAAATGCCTTTGGAGTAAAATAATAAACATTGCTTTTAGAGGGGAAAATGATAAAGCATAGAACACTAGGATGGAAGTCAGGTAACCTGGATTTTACCCTAAGTGTGATACCTTGTGCCTCTTGATACTTCACACTTTCTGAGCCTCAGTTTCCTTACTGGGCTAGGTCAGGGTTTGAAGCTGGAGGTCTTTGAAGTCCCTTGAAGACTTGTTTGGTCAAGCCCAGACAACTTTTGGATTTTTAATGTCCTCAACCAGAAATGCTTTCTCTAGGATACCTAAAGTCCTCTTATAATATGTCATGACCTCAGTAAGCATTTGGCTTTGTGAACCCTGATGTCTACTTCTCTTTCAGTTTGGTCATTCAATGATTCTACACTAGAAGGATTCAGACTTAGCAGCTTTTTGGAGCCAAGTGTTCAAAGTATTAATTTACTGTGTTGAAACTGTCAAAACAAATGCACTGAAACTATATCTATGCAACAACAACAACAACAACAAAATAAATATAAACCTTGAACTGTTTTCCTGCCTTCTTATTTGTTGCCCATAATGACATACTTGCAAACTCCTAGAAAAAAACTTTTAGGTTAAAGAAATATATATAATTGAATGTAATTAAGGTAATTCGAAGATTATCAGAGGAATTGCACCAAGATGTAATCAATAAGATGTTCTTTCTTGGTTGATTGTGTTTAAACAGCCTTTCCAAATTACTTTCAGTACTATTTTGTAAACTAGGGAGAAAAAGTAGAAGTAGTATACATGGGAAATCTGTGATGGTACATTGTAATTAAACTCACTTTTTCCAGGGGCGCCTAGGTGGCTCAGTCGTTAAGCGTCTGCCTTCGGTTCAGGGAGTGATCCCAGAGTTCTGGGATCGAGCCCCACATCCGGCTCCTCCCCTGGGAGCCTGCTTCTTCGTCTCCCACTCCCCCTGCTTGTGTTCCTGCTCTCGCTGGCTGTCTCTCTGTGTCAAATAAGTAAATAAAAATCTTTAAAAAAATAAATAAACTCACTTTTTCGAAAAGTCACCTTTTTAACTAAAGCATGATTTGCATCGTAAGGAGTCACTGTGATTCCATATTTTCTTTCACTGGGATTTCTCCATTTAATTTTAAATTGAGGGCTCATAAGAGTTGTCTTATATATGGAACATTGGGGCTTTATATTCTATAGAGGCATTCCTTGAAAATCCAAATGTCACATGAAAAACTAGAAAATTGGTGCTAGGAATTATTTGTGTGAACTTACTTAGGTGTACTGTATCCAGCTAGTTGACAGCGGGTCTTTCTGGGTGATAAAATTGTTGTCGTCTCAGTCAGATGACAAAAAACAATTCTCCAAAGTCCAGCTGAACTCCTTCACCAAAGAGGACTGTTGAACTTTTAATAGTTTTTGAAAATGAAATAATCAGGCATTTATTTGTCAGAAGCTTAATATAAATATATTTCATTTGATTTTATCTGGGCATTTTTATTGAATCTTACTTGATTTGATTTTTCTGACTCTTCTATGAGAATGGCTTTTTGCTTGTTAAGTTTCACTCAAATTGACATTTTGATGGTTTAACACATTAATGAAATTCCTAGAAGATAAGCTATGTTCTTTGAAAAATAAAATATTGACAGAGAACACTAAAGGGACATTTTAAAGTACATTTTTATTTCCTGTGCAGCTTGATAACATACTTGATGCTGTTTGGTAGTTCCCTAAGCCATACTTTCCACTACATGTCCAGATGATATTTGACCGTGTTGCAGTACATCTTTCTGTATCTGGATTTATGTATGCAGATTGAGTTCTTGGCGGTCTGTGAATAGCACCAAACCTTCATCTCCCAGTCTAGCAATATGAAACCAAAAGAAAAAGTACTTTCTGAAACCATGAAGGGATCTTTTCTGCAACCACTGAATCTTCCAGACCACACAAAGAGTCTAACTACACAAAATTCTTTATTGTATATATATAAAAAAAAAAAATCCCACAAAAGCATACGTATACTTTCAGAGCACTATGTGCCCGGCACTCTTCTAAATTATGTATGTAATTCATTTCATTTGTTGTAGATAGCATCCCTATGATATAGGGTCTATTATTAGACCTGTTTTACAGATGAGGAAATTGAGGCACAGAGTCACACAGCCAGCAAGAAAAGGCAGAGCCAGGGTTCAACAAAATAACCTGCCTTCTAGGTTGCTAAACCAAACCAATAAACAGTGCTGTACAGCTCTGACTTAAATGGGAAAAATACTATGTAAGAGTGTAGTTCTCAGCGAGACAGTATAATTATCAGAAGTTCGTACTCAAGCCAGAATTCTGCAATGTATTATTTTTTTTCCCATTAAGAAGACATATATAAGCTCTTTCCCTTTTCACTAGTGAGTAACAAATTAAGCTAAGCCGCTCTCAAATAGGCAAGAAATTTAGAGAATGTAAAGGTAGAATAATACAAACTTGAACTAGTAAGTAAATTGAGAAAAAGTTTTGCGCTATAATCAGGTAAAACAAAACAAAACAAAAACAGTATTAACAGTGTGGTATTAGTCTGCCCACAGGAGTTCTTGTCCCTCTGCCTGGTTGCCCTGCTCTGAGCCATGCTCTTGGATGGCTGTGAAAATTCTTCTTGTTAGCTTTGTTGGTGTCACTGATGCTAAATGTAGAGGTCAGTACCCAGAAGAGAACCTTTGAATAAGTAATCAGGAAAATATGGAGTCCCTTTGGAAAGTGTAATCCTGGACTTAGAATCCTTTCTAAATGCTCAAGTTGTCATAAAAAGTATTATCTAAGTATCAAAAAGCTTCTGTCCTTCATTGTAAGACATTGTTTATCCTTATATTTTTAGTAACCTTGATTATCCTAAGGAAACGATAGGCCATGTGATCTCTCACCCAGAAAAGCAGAGATTGGGAATGTTCTATCCAGTGTTGTAGAGCACGATGGAAACTGTGGATAGAAGGCCAGAGCAGGAGGCTTCCAAATGACGAGTATACAGCAGACCCTGGAGGGATTTCTCTGGCACTTATAGATCTAGAGCCTGAATTTTCTATGGTTTTTTTGTGCTCTAGGGCAGGCAGTTAAGGGCACTGAGCCAGGCTGGGGTCATGAAGAATCCCTGAGAATCTCTTTCCCATGCTAACTACTTACAGAACCAGAGCCAAAGTTTCAATTATTGTTGTGTGGTTGTTGCAATAACTGTTGCAATTATGGTGGTACTTTTCAGAACAGTAAACATCAGTGCTGTGCTGAGGGAAGCATAGTTAGATAATGGCTTTTCTCCTTGCTATATTGATTCTCCATTTACAAATACACATTTTTCCCCCTATATTCTTACAGTATGGATCCACTTCTAGGAGCCAAAAATCTATTGTGCCAAGTTATAAACTGGTAAAGCACTGTTCTCAGGCCTGGGAATACAAAGATGAATAAGAAACTGCATTTGCTTTAGAGTTTACAATCTAGTAGCAAGGGAATGTTCGGAATATAAGGCAACTGGTGTTTGAAAATAAGGCAGTATTTCATTCCATTTGTTTGCTTGTCTGTCTCTACGATTAAATAGTGAAAATATTGGAAAATGGGGCCAGTGTCCTCTTCCTCTTTATATGTACATTTACAAGCCTTTCCAAAACTGAATCAGGTGAATATCTAACTTCTTATGTTCAATTAAATGTGCAGTAAATTAAGATTTAAAATTTTAGTAGATTATTAGCCACATGCAATCCTGTGACCTCACACAAGTCTTTTGGCTCTCTATACTTCTTGAAACATCCATCATGAGACAGAGAATGAAACTAATGCCCTAAAAGAAGTAACCTTTTATTCATGTATAATATCGGCAGTGCTGCACAGAATCTACATACCGTCATGTCTAAAAATTCGCATTTAAGATGGAATTATGACACACATGCAGCAAACATCCAATATAGATGATGACTCAGGCACTGTGGACCTAGAAGAATTAATTAGAAAATATGGACACATAAATATCAAAATATCCACATGGAGGAAATTCACATGCAATTGACTCTTAGCTATTAAAGGACTGTGAATTATAGAGTTATCTTTTATTCTTCCCAGTTTACTTGTTGTTTTTGGTCATTGTTCGGCTTACCCTTCTAGCAGGTGAGCAGGAAAGAAGGAGGTAAAACTTGGAAGACAATTCCATAATTTTCAACAACCCAGTTATAAAGAGAAGTAGTTGCAGAATATGCTAAAAAATGGTTTAAATGAAACTTTTTAATTATATGTAGCTTTCATTGATGCATAAGTATTCTTGTTTTCAGTTAATCATAAATCTATAGGTAACTTTTATTCTAGATGTTAATGTATAGATTGAGACAGTGCACTGCTCTCTGGCATTGCTACTTGCTTTGAGATCATTCATGGGCCTCAGGGTTATGCCAGAAGGAAGAAGAAAAATCTTAATTATTCAGAAAAGTGAGGAAAAACTTCTTTAGGGAGAAAACAAGAAGGAGTTAATGATTTTTCTGAACTGTAGCCAAGCAACAAGTAAGTCAAACGCATTGTTTCAGCAAGTTACTACAGGTCTATTATGTTGTATTTTTCTTATGAAAAAGAAATTTAATTCCATTAGGGTTTGATTTAAATTTTTGCTATTTGAGTATTATATAGGAATATGAACGATACTTTGATGTAATAACATAAACCATAACATAGTTATACTTTAGTGCATACCTTAAGCTCCATTTCAAGATGTCAAGACGAGTACAAACCAAATCATACAAAAAGAGCCACTGAAAAAAACAAAAGCTTAAGATTTTAATCTATGACATTAGAATATGATCTGCAATGCTGATGCTTATATTAGAAAGCTTAAAGTTTAGAACATAAATGTTTTAAAAGATTGTATCCTTCAAATAAATATATTATGTACTTTCTGGTATGTATAATTAATGTTCGGACTCATAATTTTTATACACATTTTGGGTGACTGAGATTTTAGTTATAGAAATAGTTTAAAACATACACTGGCATATGCCTAAACCAAAATATTTTTATTTGCAGTAAAACAATGAATCATATTATCTTAATTACTTTTACAATGTAAAATCATATTTAATTTCAGGGATGAGAGAGAATGAGATATCTATATTTGGTTACCAATTTATAGACATGTAGATTACATTATCACTGTGTACCAGAATTGATCACTGTTTCTAAACATAATGGGCTTGATTAAATTAAGTAGTATTCCTTAACAACTTAAATACCTGTGTATACACATATGTATGTGTATATAGAGATAGGTACATATGAACATGCATATATCTAATCAGTGCTTTCAGGTTTTTTTTCTACAATTTTGTTGTTTAATGAAGTGAAAAACATGAATCGTACCTACATATTTAGCTTATCTACTCATGAACATACCATATTTTTACAAATCAATTTAATTTTATTTTTATTCCTTATGATAATGAAATAATTGCTTATGAAATAATTGGTCATTTGAAAACAATTTTCTCATCTTAAAATTTTGTTCGATTAATTATTCAAAACATTTGATATTAACTATTTTTAAAAGAAAATTGTTTCTGGTTAGAAAAGCTATAACAACTTGAAATTCAGCAATGAATAAAGAAAATAAAAACCCATGCTCTCCTATCATATGCCCAATGATACAATTGTGGTGTGGTTTTGGAGAGATGATGAGTTACATGAGGACTGAGGTCTGAGGAATTGGAAAGCAAGAGGTTCAGGATGACTTTGCAAAGTATTCCACTGATGCAGAGCAGAAAGAAGGTTGAAGTGCAGGTGATCTGTGTGGGACGTGAAGGAGACTGTGAGCTTCCACTCTCACTGTGTCTCAGATTTTTTGTGAAACCAGAGATTGTATCCACATGGTCTGCGGTGAGTCCTAGGTGGGCATTACTTAAAAGGCCCCAGATATTTTTTAATGTCCATCAGGGTTAAGAAAAATTATTCATGGTTTTCAAACTTTGGAGAGCATCACAATCACCTGGAAAGCTGGTTGAAACCAGCTAAAGCCAAAAACAGGTTACTAGAACTCACCCCAGAGTTTCTGAGCCAGTCAGGCTGGGGCTAGAGCAAGATTTTGCATTTCTGATATTATCTAAGATTATGATGATGCTTTAGTATGGGAACCCCACTCTGAGAACCACTACTCATTATCCCGTGAGAAATTTGGTTTTACGATGTCAGTGAGTGCCATTCAGTAATTAGAAAGGGTACTTTCTCAAATCCTCCATGAAAGAAGTTGGTATCATAAATAGATATATAAACATACACACTTGAAATAAAACAAAATTTATAGAAATATTTTTGTGCTAGAAAATAAGAAAGAGTAGGATATGCAAAAATGTCTCCTGGGACTTGAGAAGGAAGGAACTCTTAATGGTGCTGTGTATCAGAGGAATATAAATCGCAGGTGAAAAGGAGCAAAGATATCCCCCCCAACTTCCCCCAGAGTGGTTTTGAGTATTTTATTTTTGAACATTCCTTTTCTATTTTCCCTTTTTGAGCACTGCAACCCTACAAATTATCTTCTGTCAGGTTCTTACTCCCTATTCATAGCTAGGCATTCACATTCAAAAATTGCATTTTGCCCTTTTATCTTGACTGGACTTTATCCATGCTGGGAATATCCTTGACAAAGGTAATATTTGATGGTATTTTAACTTACCAAGAAGACCAAGGAAATCAAGGATGTGGAGTTCTGTGGTTTTTAAAAACCTAGGAGCAAAGGATCAAAACACTGTGATGAGTGAAAGGAAATTATTCCTTTTACCATAACAATGTGGGTAAAGTCTTGGGCATGTGTGGAATGAGAAAATACAAGAAAACATTGAATTTGGGGTCATGAAGCTTTGAAAGGACCAACCATATTGGATATTAAAAATATACCCAGGGTGATGCTAATTAGAAGAAAAATGGAGGTCAGTTTATCAGGACACTGCAGGATCTCCTATTTCTATCATATTGATAGAGTCTAACCTGGTCTTCTGCTAGGAAGTTCAGTACTTGAATGAGGAGAATGAAGCGATAAGAATGTGGAGATCACACAAGGTCAATATTACTTATGAATATGACCACTACTGATGCAGAGATTCAAGAGAAATTTCAAAAATTGTGATAGATTATATCACTGACCATGTGACTCCAAATTCAGTATCTTTAGTTTTTCATTGTGAGTAAAAAACAAAGGTTAAAGAAATAAATCTTCATCTCTGCACCCTCATCTTGTTCAGCTCCTTCCTCATTCGCCATTCTGCATCAGGACATCTGGGACTCATTTTAATTACTAAAAATTCACCTTGACTTTTCCTCCTTAATGGTCTTTGTTTTCTCTGCCTTTACTACTATCCACTTCCCCCCTCTCCAGGACCCTCTTTAGTTAGGGTCACTAGTTATGAGCTCCATGAACATATCCTTTATACACTTATCATACCTGAGATTATTTGCTCAGCAGTTGAGTCTGTCTTACTGCTCTTTATGACATGTCTAGTATATACACTGCATGTGATAAAAAATGCTAATTGAATGAATGAATAATCAAGTTCTAGAATCTAATTCTAGAATTAAGGTTATTAAATAAAATGTAGAATGTAGATAGTCGAATCTCAGACACGTCTCACATGAAAAATAGGTTTACCCCAGTTTCTGAAAGTCTATTCAGGATTCAGAATTTATAACTTTTCTGTGATGGAGGATAAAATGATGATTTGGGGGCGCCTGGGTGGCATAGTGGTTGGGCGTCTGCCATCGGCTCAGGGAGTGATCCCGGCGTTGCGGGATCGGGCCCCACATCAGGCTCCTCCACTATGAGCCTGCTTCTTCCTCTCCCACTCCCCCTGCTTGTGTTCCCTCTCTCATTGGCTGTCTCTATCTCTGTCAAATAAATAAATAAAATCTTAAAAAAAAATGATGATTTGATGGGAATTGAAAGGAAATGAACTACATTACGTTTACAAGCCGTGTAAATGTATATGATAGAGAAGAAAATAGGAAAACATAGTGTTACTAATTAGTAATAGAAAATACATCTATTGGGGCGCCTGAGTGGCTCAGTTAGTTAAATGTCTGACTCTTGGTTTTGGCTCAGGTCTTGAGATTGTAACAAAATGAGGAGGGATGAATTTTACCTTCAAGCTTATTCTCTGGAAAGGTTCTAACCTGGGTACTAGAGGTTACCTTGTGACCATGCCGTTCATGAAACTGTTATTCAGTGGAGGCTTAAGATATTAGCTGATTTAATTTTTAGAGAAAAAGAACTAGAGATTGCATAAGCCCACATTAGGGACAAATTCTTAAAATGTACTTTTTTTTTTCTCTTCAAATTTCTCTTAAAACAGATAAATGCTAAATAAAGTGTTAAAAAAAAAAAGGAGGAGGGCGCCTGGGTGGCTCAGTCATTTAGCATCTGCCTTCGGCTCAGGGCCTGATCCCAGGGTCCTGGGATTCAGTCCCACATCAGGCTCCCTGCTCAGCAGGGAGTCTGTCTTCCTTTACTGGCCACTCCCCCTGCTTGTGCTCCCTTTCTCTCTCTCTGGCAAATCAATAAATAAAATCTTTAAAAAAAAATATCAAACTGGCTGTTTCCAACGATAAATAGTTATTGAACGCTTCCTATGGACCAGGCACTGCTTTAGGGGTTAACGATACAGTAGTACACCAGGTACACAAGAAATAATGGGAGTCCATATTCTAGTCCATATTTAGACTCTACAATAAACACATTCATCAATTACTTGTATAATCTGCCTGGTGGATGGAGAAAAATAAAAAAGGAACAGTGTTGTTGGGGAGAATAGAATAAAGTTCTAATAGAGTGTTCAGTAGGGCCTTAGTAAGAAAGTGATATGCGAGCAAGGATCAGAAGGGAAAAAGGAATGGGCCTTGCTGCTATTTTGGGGTAAACTGTTCCCATCAGAAGAAACAGTAAATGGAAAGATACAACACAAGAGCATTGCTGGCAATTTAGAGAAAGCATAGCAGGCCACTTTGGTTGTACAAACTGAGTAAGGGAGGAAGTAGAGCAGATGGAGTCTGAGCAGTAAGGAGAGTCAAAGCTTGTACCATCACACAGACCATTTTGAGCTCTGGCTGTTTCTCTGAGTTAGATGACGAAACATCAGAGGATTTTGTGTGGAAGAGCGACATTTTCTTCCAGATGTTTCAAATGGATCACCTTGACCCCTAGGCTGAGAAACAGTTGGGAGGACAACATTGGAAGCTGGGAGACCCCTTAGGAGGGAGACAGGAGGGTATTCCTGTAACCCAGGAGAGAAAATGACTGTGCCTGTGCTGAACGAGGGTGGTAATTATGGTAGTAGAGAGAAGGTGGTGGAGATGGTGACAGATTATTAGAGCCTGCCTATGTTTTCAGGGAAGAACCAACAGGATTTCATGAATGGTTAGGCTTGGAATTGAAGGTGAGAAGGAAATCAGCAGGGCCGATCTTGAGGTTTTTGGCCTGAGCAACTTAGAGTTGTTCAGTTATTTACTGAGACAGGGAAGACCGTGGGAGAGGCAGGTTTTGCAGAAACACCACTAGTTTGGTTTGGCTCGTAATAAACCTGAGATACGTATTTCACATTCAAATAAAGGCATCGTATATGCTACTCTGGAGTTCAAGAGAGGTCCTAGTTGTGATAAAAACATAGAGGTTGTCCATGGATATTTAAAATTAATAAAATTGTATTATCTAACCAAGAAAGTGGTTGTAGATAGAGAAGAGATCTGAGGACTATGACCCAAAGAGGTCTGGTTCGTCTAACATTAACCTTTGGACACATGAAAAGGAGACAGCAGAGACTGAAATAGACTGATGAGTAAGACAGAAAACTGAGTGTGGTGTCCTATACTCCAGGTCAAGAAAGGGGAATGGCATAAGCAAATGTTTCAAATAATGCTTTTGGGCAAATAAATGAGGACGGATCACTGACTGATGACTTAACAACATGGTGGTCATTGATGACCTTCCTGAAAGTTCTTCACTTCTGTGCAGTTTTAAAGGGCAGAAATATGCATGACATAAAGGGATTAGGTATAAGGGTGAATAGGAAGAGAGTGATTGGAAGCAATCAATACAGACACCTCTTCCTAGGAACTTTGTTGGAGAGTGGAGCAGACAAATGAATTGGATATTGACAAGATATGTGTGATCAGGTGGGAGCTTTGTTTTTATTTGTTTTTAAGATGGGAGAGAGTTTAACATGCTTTAATATGCTGGTAATAATAACACTGAAGAGAGGAGAAATTTGATGACATAGGAGCCAAGGGGATAAAAGCTTGCCCTTAAGTAGGTGAGAGTGGGATGGTTTCTGGTGCAGAATTGGAGAACCTTTCTTCAGATAGGAGCATGGAAGGAGAGGAAGGAAACCAGAGTCTACAGTTACAGATGCAGGTAAATGGTACAGATGCAGGTGAGAGCCCTTGGAGACTCTTTTTTGCTTGTTTTACTTTGTAACTATAAACTCAGTTGTGAGTGGGGATGGGTGGTGTTGAAGGTCAGGAAAGAGAGGAGCTGTGGTTTAGTTGTCCAGGAAAGTGAATTTTCTTTCCTTAACTTTTCGTTTAAAAAATAAAATCAGTAGTACTAAATACAATTTACATAATGTTTGCATTTCAAATTGTAGATTAATGAATAACAGACATTAAGCTATCCCATGTAGTTTACTGTACTTTAAGCTATCAATAGTCATTCAGTTTCATTATCTCACCTGCTTGGTTATAACTAACTCCCTTTGCTTTTGTTCAACTTTTTTTTTTTAAGATTTTTTATTGTATTTATTTGACAGAGAGATAGAGAGAGCCAGAGAGTACAAGCAGAGGGAATGGCAGAGGCAGAGGGAGAAGCAGCCTCCCCACTGAGCAGGGAGCCTGATGTGGGGCTTGATCCCAGGACCCTGGGATCATGACCTGAGATGAAGGCAGATGGTTAACCATCTGAGCCACCTAGGCGCCCCTGTTCAACTTTCTGTATTACTGCTTGTAAAAGATTGTAGCTTGTAAAGGAAGATGTTCAGTTAGCATTTTCAAGTGAACAATATTCATCAACACAGGAGAAACCATAGGAGATTAATGCCAATTACAGGCATACGTTTTATTATTGTCCTTCACTTTATTGTGCTTTGCAAATATTGTGTGTTTTACAAATTGAAGGTTTGTTGGCAACCCTGCATTGAGCAAATCTATCAGTGTCATTTTTCTAAAGGATTTCTCACTTTGTGTGTCTGTGGCACATTTTGGTAATTGAATATTTCAATACTTTTCATTACTATTGTATTTGTTGTGGTGACCTGTGATTAGTAGTCTTTGATGTTACTATTGTAATGTTCTGTGGCACCATGAACTGCACCCATATGAGACAGCAAACTTAATAAGTGTCCTGTGTGTTCAGACTGTTCCACTGTCTGGTGGTTCCTTGTCTCTCTCCTTCTCTCCCAACCTTCCTTTTCCCTGACACAAATCAATATTGCAGTTAGGCCAATAACCTACAGAGACCTCTAAGTGTTCCAATCAAAGGAAGAGTACAGGTCTCTCACTTTAAATCAAAAGCTGGAAATGATTAAGCTTAGTGGGAAGGTATGTCAAAGGCTGAGATGGGCTTAAAGCTAAGCTTCTTGCACCAAACACTCGCCACATTATGAAGGCAAAGGAAAATTTCTTGAAGGAAACAAAAAATGTTACTCTGGTGAACACAAGAATAATAAGAAAGTGAAATTGTCTTGTTGCTGATATGGAGAAAGCTTGAGTGGTCTGGACAGAAGATCAAAGCAGTCACAACGTTCCCTTAAGCCAAAGCGTAATCCAGAGCAAGGCCTTATCTCTCTTCAATTCTGTGAAGTCTGAGAGAGGCGAGGAAGATTCAGAAGAAAAATTTGAAGAAAGCAGAGGTTGGATCATGAGGTCTAAGGAAAGAAGACATCTCCCTAACATCAAAGTGCCAGGTGAAGCAGCAGGTGCTGACGCAGAAGCTGCAGCAAGTTATCCCGATCTAGCGGAGATAATAGACAGGTGGCTACTCTAAACCACAGATTTTCAGTGTAGACAAAACAGCTTCCTATTGAAAGAAGATGCCATTTAAGACTTCCATAGCTATAGAGGAGAAGTCAGTGTTTGGCTTCAAAGCTTCAAAGGACAAGCTAACTCCCTTGTTAGGCTCTAATGTAGCTGGAGTCTTTAAGTGAAAGCCTGTGTTCTTTTGCCATTCCGAAAATTGTAGGGCCCATATGAGTTATGCTGAATCTTCTCTGCCTGTGCTCTGTAAATGAAATGCCAACACCTGAATGGCAGCTCATCTGTTCACAACAAGGTTTACTGATTATTTTAAGCCCACTGTTGAGAACTACTGCTCAGGAAAAAAAAAAAAAAAAGCTTCCTTTCAAAATATGACTGCACATTGACGATGCGCCTGGTCCCCCAAGAGCTCTGGTGGAGATGGTCAATGACATTAATGTTTTCCTGCCTGCTAACACAGTATCCATTCTGCAGCCTGTGGATCAAGGAGTGATTTTCTTTTAAGTCTTATTATTTAAGGTGTATATTTTGTAAGGCTATAGCTGCCACGGATAGTGATTCCTCTGATGGATCTGGGCAAAATGAATTGAAAATCTTTTGGAAAGGATTTACCGTTCTAGATGCCATGAAGAACATGTTTGGGGCACCTGGGTGGCTCAGTCGGTTAAGCAAAGCATCTGCCTTCAGCTAGGGTCCTGGGATCGAGCCCCACATCGGGGTCTCTGCTCAGTGGGGAGCCTGCTTCTCTTTCTCCCTCTGTAGCTTCCCCTGCTTGTGCTATTGCACTTGCTCTCTCTCTCTAAAATAAATAAAAAATATTTTTTAAAAAAAGAACATGTGTGATTCATGGGAAGAGCTTCAAACATCAATGTGAACAAGAGTTTGGAAGAAGTTGATTTCAACCCTCAGGGATGATGTTGAGGAGTTCAAAACTTCCATGGAGGAACTAGCAGCAGATGTGGCAGAAACAGCAAGAGAAGTAGAATTAAAGTGGAGTCTGAAGATGGGACTGAACTGCCACCATCTCTTGAAACTTCAACAGATGAGCACTTGCTTCTTATGGACGAGCAAAGACAGTGGTTTCTTGCGATGGAATCTACTCCTGGTAAAGATGTTGTGAAGATTGCTGAAGTGACAATGAAGGATTTAGAATATTGCATAAACTTAGCTGATAAAGCAGTGGCAGAGTTAAGTGATTGACTCCAATTTTGAAAGTTCTGTGGGTAAAATGCTATCAAATAGCATTGCATGCTACAGAGAAGTATTTGTGAAAGGAAGAGTTGATTGATGTAGCTAACTTCAATGTCGTCTTATTTTAAGAAGTTGCCTCAGCCGCCTCAACCTTCAGCAACCACCACACTGATCAGTCAGCAGCCATCAACACTGAGGCAAGACCCTCCACCAGCAAAAAATTATGACTTGCTGAAACTCATATTAATTGTTAGCATTTTTTAGCCATAGAGAGTTTTTAAATTAAGAACATTCTTTTTTCAGTGCTATTGCATACTTAATAGACTACAGTATAGTATGAACCTAACTTTTCATTTGACTTGCTTTATTGCAGTATTTGCTTTATTGCAGTGGTCTGAAACCTAACCCACAATATCTGTGAGGTATGCTTGTATTCATTTAGAGTAGATCGACACAAAGAGTTCTAGCACCTGTCTTTTGTCAGGTACTGTACACTTGATTAGGCCAATATAATGTTCTCTGCATGAATTGTTTTCTGTTGATCAATAAAGAATTCCTTTCAAAACAAATCTCAGAGTATGTTTTAGTGAGTGAGAATCTGTGCTATTTACAATCATACATGGTGTTATGTGTTTGGGCAAACTTTTCAAAGGGCTCTGGTTATACTAATCCATAAAGTGATAAATAGAAAACAACAAACAAAATAGAAAAGTCAAACACCTTTTAGAAAAGCTTAACTTGTATCATTAACTTCAGGTGAGGATAGCAGAAGGGTAGGTTTAGAATTGGATACAGCATTTTAAAAACATTCAAGGTGGCTAGTGAGAATGAATCATAAATTTCATGGGAACCATAGCATCATATGGGCCACAATGTCAGTGTTAATTTTAAATGTACTTTTATTTTAAAAATATGTATGCAATAGTTGCAGTTATTTTTTCATATATTATATTGTTAGTAAGACATAATACTCGTATTGATGTTTTCGAAAAGTAGCTTCAGTCCTTCAGAGGAACATGAGTAATTTTTTATAGAATTAGATTGAGATACAAACCTTTTCTTTCATTTCTATTCTCATAAAAAGATTGATTTTGTGGGAACTGAAACATAGAGGGGAAGTTGGAGACCAAGTAAATCCTTCACATGACCCCACCTCTGCTCCTACTTGTCGTGCAAATGATGATCTGCATTTTAGCTGAGGGAATTAGGAAGTTGATCTGGATTATTACCAAAAAAAAGAAATATTTTGGTTTTCTAGGAAATACTGTTTTTATCCACACCATACAGATTATAAAACTGAGGCAGAAGAGACCAAGTAATCTCCCCAAGGTTACACAGCTAGCAGGTGGTGGTGCTGATATTTGAACACAGGCGGTCTGGCTTTCTTTACCTCTAGGTCATGGTGTCTTTTCCATCCAGATATGTGGAAAGTTAATCTAATATCAAACTGGCTTAGTGAGGGAGCATGTTCAATTCATGTTGTTAACTCTTTAGAGCCTAAAAATATTTGCTTCTGATGAAACGTTCTTTTACATACTCTTTTCCGTCTTCCTATTTTACATTCTTTTGCTTATAATATTTTAGCTAAGTGTGAAAGTTCTCTCATCATCATTCAGAAGTGATTATATTCCATTAGTAAGAAGGGGAACATGAGAAATTTCATAAAAATTTTGAACTCCAATTCCTTTGTCAAGAGTTAATTAGAAAACTGAATACGCATGTATCTTATATGAAGAATTTAGCCCAGAAGTAAAGAAAGCTGCACAACAACACTTTCTCTGAAATAAGAGTTATAAGTAGTCAATGATGTCTTTCACTGAGTATTATTGCCTTGCAACTGACTTTTGGAGAAATCCTGGAAAATAAATTGCTTGTGTGTTATTTTTTCAGTCTTGTCATAAATCATTGCTAATGACAAGCTGCTTCATGATGTAAAATAGTTTAAATTCAGCATACATTATAGATTCCCCAACTTCTAATTAAATATACTGTTTATATGGTATATTACAACATAAATGTCTGAGTGAAGAGTTGAGCCTTTCCAACAAGAGGTGATACACATTTAAAAATAAATCTGACAGTTTTCCTACTTTCTCTGGGATTTCTCTCTGACAGAGGAGAAAGAAAAATAAAACAGTATCTATGCCCTTCATTCTCAGAAATAAGGTTTTCTTTGGAAAATGAGTTGGTACAGTTGAAAGAGAACAGAGAAAAAGGATAGTTATTGTTTAATGGGTATAGATTTTTCAGAATTCAGAGATGAAATGTTCCAGAGATGCTTCACAACAGTGTGAATACATTCAATACTACTCAACTCTACACTTGAAAATAGTTAAGAAGGAAAATGTTATGTGTGTCTTCACTACAATAAATATTTTAAAAAATCCATATGTATCCTTCCATCCTTCCACAGGATTTTTGTGTATCACATCCACATATGTCACTTATATATTTATCTTACATCATATATCTGTGTCTATATATCTATCTCTATATATTTAGAACTGAATTTAGAATATACCTATTAATATAATATAATATAATATAATATAATATAATATAATATACATATCTAGTTCCTAGTTTTTCCCGCAGTGAGGTCTTATTATTTATTTTGTGCTGCAGCTGGCCTTTTGCACTTCACAGCATAACACAGTTCTCCTTCTGTGGCTTTTTTTTTTATAGTTTGTAATAAAGGTGATGTTGATGATATTGTTACAGTTATTGACAGCACAGCATTTGTCAGTCACTGCTGTTCTTCTGTTGATGGCCGTTTTTATTGTAAAAAGTGCTGTAGTCAACGGCTCTGTACAAATTTTCTTACAGATGCATTCCTGTAATTGGAATTCTCAATCATGGATATGTATATTTATGTTTTTCGGGTTTTTTTTAAGATTTATTTATTTATTTATTTATTTATTTGAGAGAGCAAGAGAGAACACAAGCAGGGGGAGGGGCAGAGGGAGAGGGAGAAACAGACTCCCCGCTGAGCAGGGAGCCTGACTTGGGACTCGAATCCAGGACCCTGGGATCATGACCTGAGCCACAGGTAGATGCTTAACTGACTGAGCCACCCAGGCATCCCTGTTTTTTTTGTCTTGTTTTGTTTTTTTAAATTAGTCCTGGAAATTAACCTTCGTGAAACTTGAAAATATGCTTTCTGGTATTGCCTTTTTGGTATTGCCTTTCTTGAGAATATGCCTTTCTGGTATTGCCAACACAGGATATTATCAATTTAAATAATTTATCTAAAAAAATAATGATATTTGCTAATGTAATTTTAATGATCATATTATTGTTTTAACTTGCCTTTCTTTGATTACTAGTGAGATGAGAAGTATTTCCTATGTTTATTAGTGATTTGTGTTTTTTCTAGACACCTCTTGTTCATATCCCTAGGCAACTTCTCCCTCTTTATTATGATTATTTATGTTTTCTTATTGATTTACAAGAAACTTTCTGTAATTTTTTAAGAATCTCACTACAGAAATTGTTATAATTTTTATATAATCAGGTGAATTAATAGAGCTCAGGACCATAGTGCCTTGTGACATGAATGTTGTCTCAGTGGCCCTCGAGCATTCTCTTTCTTTCTTTGTAAAACTGTTCTCCTTTTTTGCTCTTCTTTTCTCTTGGAGCATTTTATTATTTATCCTTGGGCTTTCTGTCTTTTATTTATTTATTTATTCTTCTGTAGGTTTTCCAGACTCTCATTTGATTTCTTTTGTAATTTTTTGACTCTCTAATCCTTTTAAACTAACATTTAAATTGTATTTAATAGTCTTTGACGATAATTTGATTTTCTATATTATACTCTAATGTTTCACTCTATGTTCTTAGTCCCAGAGTCTACTTGTTTTCCCTAGTGGGTTGTTGAATTTGCCGTTATTGGGTTGTTGTGTGTTTTGGACAGAATATATCTGTCAAAAAGCAGCAGGCCCAGAGTCATCTTACAGCTTCCATAAGTCATTACCTTGTTAAGGCTGCATGTACTAGTGGTGGTTAACGCAAGGTTCGGGTAGGCATGACAAGAGGCAGTGAGCCCCTCAGGAAATAGGAAACTAAATTGTTTTCTGTGAATTAAATTATATAATCACATGTAATATATAAATTTGTTTATAAATAAGTATATGTTTAGATATATATATGTTTAGATAAACATGTATATGAAAAAATGCTTTCGATGTGAAAATAGCCTATCTGAATGAAGACTGTTGTGTGGACAGAAAAATAGGCTAGTGAACATGGGATGCTCTGCATTGCTTCTCAGAGGGCAATGAATCATCTGTACATGCATGGTGCACAGCAAAAATAGTGAAATCACTCAAAGGCAAACATTTATATAACATTCATATTCATGGCAGAGTTTGTGGTAACGGACCAATTGATTAAGAACTCCTTGTTGCAGGAGATAAAATTTTTTAAAAGAAGGGTTATTAAAACTGCCAGATTCTAATGCAAAATAAACAAGATTCTTGTCAACAGACCCATGGAAGCTAAGATACAGCACTTTAAACCTAGGCCTTTTGTTGACATCACGTTCCAGTCTCTACCCTGGTGGGCTGTTGAAGTAACCCTGGACTAGCGCAGCTACTTTCAAATCCAAAACAAGGCTCAGGCCTCAGAGATTTGGGTCTTAGGGTCTCAAAGCACAATTACCGGACCTGGTACAGGAACCACAAAGACCTCACTTCCCTGAGCCATGTCTACAGAGTCAGGCTTTCTTGAGAGAAATCATTTTCAACAGGCACAGAGCATAAGAAAAAGCTTCAAATTGATTGATAACGAACACAGTAATTGCTAGACAACACCTTCTTTCCCTCAGCACTGAGTACATGCTGGATAAAAAATATTTTTAAAACAGAACATTTCAATATAATCACTAGTGAAATGTAAATATTAAATAAGTAAATGTCTGTCATAGAATCATCATTATTTATTCTCCATGCTTGCAAATTCATTCCTGCCCTTTATTTCTCTTTCAAATACTCATTTTACTTTTTTTTAAGTGGTTGTCTATTACTGGATTAAATTTAAGTCTTTAGAGAGTAGAAGTTGCTGCCACATACCTTTTTGTACATACAGCGTCTAGTGAACTCAATTTTTTGACCTTATTTGGCTTTCCAGTTCAGTGAGAAGTAACTTTATTTTAAATAAAGGTGGGAGTTACTTATAAGGTTAAAAAAAAGAAGAAGAAGAAGAACTCCTTGTGGTCTGCAGTCAAATGGCATGCTTTTTGATCAATTATTCTTTTTATCCATTTGAACCTATAGAATCCTTTCTCAGGCAACAGAAGGAATCTTCTAGAATTGACTCAGAATCTGAACCTACCGTTTGCATGTACTTCAGCATATCTCAGAACTGTACATAAAATCATTTCAACAAATTGTATTTGCAAATTTGGTGCTAATCATGGAGTATGGAAGAAGGTTGATATGAAAGTATGAAATGGAAGAACCCTTGAATAGTGTATGGGAGATTTTGAAACCTAGAAATAGAATTATCTAGGTGAGAGTTTTCTTGGCAACAGAATGCTCGCAGCCTTCATATTACCATTTGGCAAAAATTGTCCTTAGCAGTATTACTATTTCATGGGCAATATTGCATGTAAATTAGTCCAATATTGTAATGTTGAATAGAAGTTGTTTCAAATAACTACATGACGATCAAGTTTTATGTCAGCGTGAATCTGTCCAATGACACTGGTTGTCAGGAATAGAGTGTTGTTACATTTCAAAAATCACCATGGTTTAATCACTATGGTTACCTATTCTAACATTTCTGCAGCAGCAACCATGGAATAGTTCCAAGATTCACACCCAAAAAAGACTCCGATATTCAGAGTCAAAGATTATGACTACTGATGAAGAAGTCAGAGTACTCAAACGCAGAGTAAAGCCCCCAGTACCTGGTGTAGTAGGCAGCATTTCTACACAGCTGTCAGGATGTTGGTAGACATACATGACCCTATCATTACACAAGCTCCTGAAGTACAATCTGAATCAATAAAAACTTAGAATATTTATAACAAATGAGGAATTAACTATTTTAGCGTACTCAAATTCTTGGATAATCGGTGACCCACAGACAACATCTCTATGTAAACCAGGGTGTTTGATTAATGAGCGTCTACCTTGTGACCGTACTGGATAACTGAAAACAAGTTACATCAAAATTTCAGCAGGTGTATTATAAAACTGGGTTTATTAAAAGTCAACAATTAACATTGTTGCCATAAACATCAGTATCCACATATTTTGTGGTAAGAATAAAAAGTATTGCTCTAGAAAAGAGTAGCAATTTGTAGAATATTTTTTATATTTAAGTTAGTATTAAAGCAAGGGCCTTTTATTAACCACTGGGATTTCTTGTAATCGCTGAGTTGTTATAAAAGCTTTTGTGTTTCTGAACTACATAGTATTTAGTACAGGGTTTCAACCTATGTGACTTGGGGGTGGGATGGATTTGTGGGAGAGGGCAAATCAAAATAGGGCATACACATTATTGACTGCACAAGAACAGTGTTTTTGTATTCCTATTCTTTAGAGCCTATGAATAAATGAATCCATAAATTACAATACATTAGCCCTTATTTTTCCATATTATCAAATGTAGTTCTTCTGTGTATTTGCACTGAAGCAAAATATTAACAAGAAACTGGTCAATTAATTTTTAATTTTATCTTGCTTACAACTTTGTTCATAACATTTTTTTTTTCTTTCTGGCACTTAACAACAGTTTCTTTATTCTGCAAGACTTCCATTCATCTCTGCCTTATTTTTAACAACCTCTCTTGCTGTGTATTTTAAAACCTACCATTGACCAGCAGATGGAGTGGGGTGAGAGGTGCAGGCTGAGGGGGGTGGTATGGGTTGATGGAAGATGTGTATAATAGAGGTCAGAAAAACAGCACATTTTTAAAGCATTTAACTGAAATGTTGCAGACATCAAGCATCACCCTTAAATGCCCAGACAGCCATTTGCCTAGATTGCAGCATGCCTAACTGCAAGAAGTGGGTTCTTTCCCAGGTTCCTTTTTCCACGTACTTTTGAGAGTCCCAAGGAACTCGTACCACCCTGAGTTGCTGAGACTGTCATCCCACTTTCCTGGGGTTATTTCTTGCCCCTCAAGTGCATCTTCCCTCTCATGGGATGGGTTTTCCTCCACCTGGGCAGGCTGCTTCTCTAAGCCTGTCACTGAGAGCACAGCTAAATCCAAGCTTGACTATCTCACAGTACTTACTGAAAACGCCAGACACAGGCAAGAATGACCACAACTCAATTCTAGCAATAACTGCTCTCAGGCTCCATAAGATAAGACTTGGTCCCTTGCTTTGCCTTCAACCATGTTTCGTAGGCCAGTTTACCTCCTCTCAATAAGGCCGTCCTTAACTAGGTCGCACCCAAATGATTTATGACCACTTATCTTCCACCCATCCTACTGCCCTTAACATGCCAAAGCTTAGCAGAGGAAACCAAGTTTCCACCTCATCTTGCTTTTGCCCAGTCAGACTACCCTTCATATTCAAATAAGATAAAACAAAGCGGCAGAATTTTAAGTTCATGGAGACAGGAAGAAACCTATTTAAAAATATATCATTATGCAAAATGGTTGTCTCCTAAGTATTATAACACATTTACATAACCAAAAGCTTATTAAATTTTCTCCCATATCAAGGAAGCATTTTGCATGCAAATAACTCAAAATGCAACCTGGTAGAGAAATAAGAAAAACTGATGGTTTAAAAAGAAAAACACAAATATGTCCTAGCCTCACTCCCCCATCTGTTTGTAGCCATTGTCAAAATTGGGGTCCATTCACTGCTAGAAAATCCCATTTCATATGTAGAGAGAACATAAGTGTAAGAAGACATACCTGAATTACTTTGAGTATTAAATATATATGATTATTTACAGAGCAAAAACTTTTTGTGTGACACCACCGTGAATCCTCTCTCTACAATAACATAAAGTTCCCTGAGGATGTAATGTAGTAATATGAATGACTGGGAACTAATTATATATTTCCTGTAATTCTGTGTTAATTCAATTCAATTATCATTCGCGGACTCTCCCACACCAGCCCATGCCAGATACTGTCAAAAATACAAACATTTGTAACAAAGGTTCTAGCTTTTCAGGAATCTGTGATCTAATTGGGTAAAAATTTGCGCATGAAAAATTAAAGTGATAAAGTAAGTAATCTATAAATAAATTACAAGGTGTAATGCATTTATAAGTAGTATAAGAAATTAAAATTGGGATATGGAATCAGGTTATTAAGAGATTATAGGAATTGGCATAGCCCCCAAAAAGTGATGGCTTTTCATTTATTGTAGAATATTCCTGAAATATGAAGGCATGAATTAGCAAATCTCAGAAATTTGAAGACTAAATAAGGGAAATATGTGAAATGAGAAGATGGAGCCCGTTGATAATACATCTTTTAAGTGTCAGGCTGAGCCTTTGGGGTTGATTTCAAGAGGCAGCATATAAGTTCTCACTCCAGAGGGTACAAGCACATATAGTCCGTGTCTGATTAATTGTTTTTCGTTGATAAAATCATATTTTAGTATGTAAACCTGGTACAGACCTGTCAAATATTTTAGTGATGGGAGAAAACTGGAAGCAAATTAACCTTGAAGATTCAGGTAGGCCTTGGGCCATGAAAGAATGGAGTTGGCTCTGGAAATCTTTAAGTAGTTGCTGGTGGAATGTGAAGGAGTCATATTCACTTTTAACAGAGATAGCGTTTGAAGTGGAACACAAGAAACAGGTACGTGTGGAAGATGTTAATGGGGTGACCCTGAATAGATGACAACACATCATCAACATTTTCATCAAAACCAGGAAGAGTTACTATGGAAAAGGCGCCACCCTAGATGATAGGGTAAAGTGTGGTCTAATACACGACACATGATTTACAGGGAGAACAGAATTTGTACACAAAAATATCAGTGACAGTGTGAGGGTAGGATAGTGAAAGTAAAGAAAAATCATTTTCCTAACCTGGTACATCTTTAAAATGGTATGTCATTGACAAAAATAAAGTAGCCTGGTGCTGATTGGAGGGGCTGGTGAACCCCTAAGACAGCATGACAAATTTAGTTTGAGGTCTTGGAAGAGTACCAACTTGGAAATTTTTGCTAGACTGTTGGAGATGCAATTTTTAAAAAGCACAAGGTCATTTTAAGTGGGATTTAGAAATTAAATCACCTTAAATAGAAGGACTTTGGGAATCAGAAAGGCTATATTATTCATCTGAGGTAACAGCTAAAAATATGAAGTGAATATAAATCCAGAGGAAATGTGAGTTCTATAAAAGAGCAGGTTCCTGGGGGAAAATCTTAGTGTCACATTGCGGCTTGGGTCACTCATTCAGTTGGGAAGAAGGTCTAACTTTTCTCTGGAAGTCAAATATTAAAACTAAGGATAAAAAATATATGAACTGCTTTCAAGTACAATGTGTGTTTGATCCTCATGTTAATCATGAGATATACAGGATAGACAGTGTTATCCCCATGTTGGATTAGGAAAATTAGACTTTCATTGGTCTGTGATCACTTTCCTTCTCTGCCAACCCCCTGGTTAGAGGAGGAGGGTCTTGAAGACCAGAAAGTGAGAAAGGCAGGGAACTCAGAGTTGATCACTAAATGTAACTGAGAGTCCTGGAGGCCGAAGCAAGGCCTTCCTCTCTCCCATTCTCTCCCATCGCATGTTGCACTCAGAGTACTATACCATACACAGCTTTGTGCCTGTGCTGGTGAACACCGAAAGAAGCACTGTTTTATTTGTATTCTTTACTTCTCAACATTTAACATAGCACTGATGGGAGATCAGTAAATTTTCATCGTATGCTCACTATCTGCAAAGTATTGTTCCAGGAGAATTGGGATATAAGAAGTTCACAAAATAGAAAAATATGGTTCCTTAGCTCAGGTATCTCATAATCTAACTCTAGATGAGAAACTCTTCACTTGATATTAGAATGCTTACCTGTGGGATGTTACTTGTTGTGAATGGAGAAGAGGGAAGCAGAGGGAAATTTGAAAAAGCACCATTTGAGAAATTGTAGATACGCACATGGATGCTTTCCCTGAGATGCAGAGCTGAAGATGGAGGATGGAGTCCTGGGCAGTATTCTTGACTGGAAGGAGTTTGGGGTCAGGAAGGCAACACAGGGTGATATCATGAGCAAGAACAGCCAGCCAAACAGACAGAGTATTAAAGCTGTGGAGAAAAAGTAGACAAGTTGAATACAACAGTGTCAAGCAGAAAGAGAATCCTGAGAGCGTGGGATGTATGCCTGTCTGCCCATAGGAGTTTTTGTGTGTGAGTGTGACTGCACGTGTTTGTGGTTGGATGGGTCTATAAACACATTTGCATTTGACACAAATGAGTGGGAGCAGAAGCCAGTTTGAAGGCACTAAGGAGACAAAAATGGAGTCTCAGAATGGCTCCAAGCACATTTTGATGGTAGAGGATGATCCTTCATCCAGGTTATTTGTGGATATGATTATGTTTAAAGACATACAGGAAGGAGACATACAAATGAGACAAAATATATGCTGCCATTGATGAGGATTGGTGAGAGGCCGCCTCAGGAAGAGGAGATGTTGTCGGGTGTCTGGGGAATTTTGGCCTGATTGAGCAGGATGGGATGGTCTCCATTTTTTGACATTGGTGATAGGATAGGATAAGGATAGGATAAAGAAAGTATTGGTCGAAGTAGAGTGCAGCTCCAGGAATGACTTCATGATGGATTCGATGGTCTGTCTGTGTTTTTCTTGAGGAATTAGATGGTGAGGCGACCTGCCTAGGGTGAGGTGGACGTAGACCTAAAAGAAAGGAAGGTCAGTTGAGAACAGCCACGCTGTGGGAGGTGATCAATGAAAGACGAACAAAGATAATGGGAGTTTGAAGGGAGCACAGATCAGCCCAGGGGAAATTGGACATTCAGTATTTGAAGGAAGGAGGGAAGAAACCACAAGGGGAGAGAGAGATTCAAAATATTTATGATAGAGGAGAGAAGAGCAGGAACTGAATGCTTTGTTTGTCAGGCAGTGGAAAGGTCACAGGCAGGGAAAATATTTTTCTGAAGAATTTACTTGGGGCATTTGCTTTGTAATGTTGCACCTAAGACTTTTCCATTTTCTGATAAGCAGTGTTTTGTTGTTTTGTGTCAACCCTCTGATGTAGGCGTGGCGCATTTATTTAGCTTCCCACTCAAATAAAATTCTTTTCAAAAAGAAGCTCTTTAAAGGAAGATAATTCTCAGGTAGAGGAAAAACCCTTCTGCCTTTTTCCAGGCTCTTTTAGAAAGAGCTTTTAGAGAACATTGATATATGTGTTCGCGACGTCTAGAGTTCCGATTAATGGGCATGTTGGCATGTTTCCGCTTCCTTCACCTGCTGGCTAACTCAGCTCTGGGAAATCTCTTCAGGTCAAATTAAGGGTAGAGGACAGAGTACTAATGCCCCAGGAGATGGCTGTATATAACTTCCATTTAAATGCCACCAATGAAAAAATTGCTTTGGTATAATTTAAAACATTTGGTTAAAGAGAGAGTTACTTTATAATTAAATAACACTGCTTCCTTCCTATCTACCCCATGGGTATGAGAGTTAAGAACTAAAACAATTTAATAAGATAATATTTCAAGTGCATACAGTACTTCCCTTTCCATATGCAGAGCACTTCAGATCCAAGGGGAATGGTGTGTGCAGAGCAATATAGAAAGCTAGGCTTGTGGAAGAAAGCCATTGCCTAAATAAATACACAACGTAGCAAATAAAAGCACAGTCTCCTTGTTTTCAAAATCTGTTTGATAGAATGGCCATGGCTTATTTTCCTGTAGTGCAGGTGCTCACTTTACCCCAGGCCATATTCAATACAAAAAAAAAAAAAAAAATCACTGAGGGTTTACACAGGCTGCCCACGCTATACAGAGACCAGATGGGAGCTTAGGGTTGTTTTGTTTATCGTATGGCCTCTAATGTTGGAGGAAGTTGCCTCAAGGAACAGAGACTGTTTAATTCCAAAACCCTTGGTATTCTAATAGTTGCAGATATACTGCTTCTGCATAGAACACATTTTTGCATTTATGGAGTGATTAAAATTGTTTGAGTATAGTTTTTCTCACAGTGTGATAATGGACATTTAATCACATAACATGTACCTTACATTTGTGAAATATCATGTAGCATTCAGCCAAGTTCACGGGGTTGTTACCAGCTCCATACTTCATGTCTGTAGCATGCCTTAATTTCCCCAAAATGGCTGTTACATATCTTCTGGTTCTTCTTGCATGTTTACACTCTCTTCCCCACCCTGCCACATTCCTACTGTCTGGGAAGTTAGAAACCATTTGTTGAGGATTACTTCAACTTCTTTCCAGTTTGTTCATTTGTGTAGTTTTTATAGTCATCCCTGCCTTTCTTTATTCTTTATCAAAAAAGTATGCAACCCCTTTCAGAGCGTGATCTCTTTTGACCAGGACCCTGTCCTGGTTTTAAGGTCCTGTTTCTGCACCTGCCCAGATGTGTGGGTATTATCAGTCCTGACTTCCCCATTGCTGTGTATTGTTCACCTCTTTCAACTTCATGTGAACTCTTCATCTGCCTGCAGTTTGAAAAATGATTTCATTCTTGGACACTACCTGTTTCTAAGTAGAGCCTCTGAATTTAGTGCCTAAATCTTGGCAGTTCCCCATTGCTGTAACTAATTCTTAGTCTAAGATTCATTCTCTACCTGACCATTTATTTGAAAATAAAATGCCTTTAGTTTCTAAATCTGTGGCTTTGGCCAACTTAATTACCAGTGTTTTAATCACACACAGTTTTGTTTCCCCAGGGCTGTGCCCCTTCATTTTTCCATATACTCCAGAAATTTCCTTCTCACTTCTTACAGTTTTTTTCAGCAAGCCCTGAAGATGCTGGAGACTTTCCTGTTGTAATAAGCAAAAGAGAAAAAAAAAATCTTTTGATTTTGCTTTCCTCCTTCAAAATAACATCTTGTCTCTCATTATCTCCCTAAAAACTCCTGGAGGCTTACTACCAATGTTTCAGTCCCTTATAGTCTGGCTTCCGTGTTTACTACATATGGAAACTGTTCTCTGACATCACCAGTGACCTCTAAAATGATGGATTTTAGTATTTGTTTATCATATTTATACACTTGTTACTTGATTTTACTTGAAGCTTTGATAGAACCTCCTCATTACATCCCCTGGTTTTTAGAATGTGTGCCCCTTTTCTATCACAAATGGGAATCACCATGGTGAAAGTCTAAATATATGGGCTGCTGATTTGAAGGGCACATGCACCATGATATTTATATCAGCATTATTAACAATAGCCAAATTATGGAAAGAGTCCGAATGTCCATCAACTGATGAATGGATAAAGAAGATGTGATGTGTGTGTGTGTGTGTGTGTGTGTGTGTGTGTGTGTATAATGGTGTGTATATATACAGTGGAATATCACTGAGCCATCAAAAACAATGCAGTCTTGCCATTTGCAATGATGTGGATGAAGCTAGAATGTATTATGCTAAGTGAAATAAGTCAGTCAGAGAAAGACAAATACCATGATTTCACTCGTGTAATTTAAGAAACAAAACAGATGCACATGGGGGAAGGGGAAAAAAAGAGAGAGAGAGGCAAACCATAAGAGACTCTTAACTATAGAGAACAAACTGAAGGTGGGTGGAGGATGGGCTAAATTGGTGATGGGCACTAAGGCGGGCACTTGTCGTGATGGGCACTGAGTGTTGTATGTAAGTTATGAATCACTGAATTCTACTCCTAAAACCAATATTACGCTGTATGTTAACTAACTAGAATTTGAATAAAACCTTGAAACAAGGAAAAAATATATATGGACTGTGGAGCCTTACAGACCTACCTTTCCATTCTGGCCTCTGATACTATGTGACCTTAACAGAGCTATTTAATTCTTCCAAGGCTCATTTATTCATCTGTTGGAGACAAATTGTCCCCAGAGATTTGCTATTCACATCAGGGGTAAAGGGGAAAAAAAAAGATTAGTGATAATGGATATTAACTTTTAGCAAGTTCACGATACGTGTGAAGAACTCAGTAAGTAGTGCTACACTGGTTCCTGACATCACTAACTCCACCATTACCCCACCATCGCCACCATCACCCCACAATCACTGCTGTCACCATCACCATATAACCATTATCATCACCTTAGTTGTCAGCCGTCAAGTTGCTCTGTAGTCATGTTTTCACTCAATTATTCCTTTCTTGACACACCTCCTTTCATAAACAGTAGCACAACAACTGTAACAAGCAGTGTTGAAAATATCTTCATTGTATCATTTTCTTTGTAAAAAAAAAAAAATCTTCCAGTTGTAACCCATTGGTTTGTACTATGTCATTCATGTCATCTATAAAATACTATTCTATGCATGTCATGTTTCAGCCACAGGACATCACATACTTATTCAGTTTTCTGCACCTTAGTTTTTATTGTCCTATCAGTCCAAAATGTTATTTACCTATGCTTCCTGCGCATGCAGTCCAGCTAAATTATTATCTCCTTCTTAAAGCATTTTTTACAGCCTCCCATTTGGGAATGAATGATTAAATATTCCTCCTGTTATGTTTATTGAGAACTTTTTACAGCTTTATGGTATATATATTATTCCGCTTTATAGTATAATGAGTTATTTATATGTCTATTTGACCACCCTTCTCCCTGTTCTGAAAGCTGCTTAGGATAACTACATTGTTTCATTCATTTTTGAATTAAAGCCAACTTACCCCTCAAATGGGTGATTTCTGAGACTGACAGTTTTACATATACCTGCCTGCATATAATTTATACACATAATTTCAAGGGTGTTTATATACACACAATTTCAAGGGTATTTAAATATCGTAAGTGTCCAAAATATGAAATTCTGGGCCAGGAACTCTTGTGGGCTTGAAGAACCTGAGAGATCATCCCACTGGAAGAGACACCCATGAAAAAATATTATAAAACAAGCAACCTGCCTTGACATTTTTCTTACCTGCTGAGAAAATAATAGATAGTTGCATTATATAAGATCTAGATGGTTTCAATACATGTTACTTAATGGTTTGTGGCCTGCTTATTGTTATATAGAGTACATAACTATTCACAGCAGATAAAAAGCCTTTATTTTTCTATGTATCTGAGGTAAAATGAAAAGAAAATATAATTGATATAGTCTAAAATATTTAAATTAATTTGCTATTACTTTATCAGTAAAAAAGGATTTATACATTATTGTGAAATTTTTTTTGTTTTAGTTGTTTTATTCAGTTTTTGAAAGATAATTCACATATCCTTACCAAGTAATCCTTATCCTTACTTTACATGGCCTAATTTTATATCAAATAATGCTCATGAAATCTTTATATCAAATTAATTTGTTTGCTTCCAAGATGTTTCAAAAAAAAGCATTTCCTTAATGTGTATATTCTTTAAACACAATACAATTTAAACATAGAATATTTCTTCTATTAATGAAAATCCTCTCAATATGTAAAAAGTAACTTTTCTTTCCAGAAAAGTCAAGGAAACTAGGTCAATTGAAAGATGAAAAATGAGGACTATAGTTGAAGAAAACAAATGTTAATAGCACAAATTATTTCATTACATTATCATGTATTATAAAATTTAACCTAAGAAAATTTCACAAATTTCTATTCATTAACTAAAAGAATATCTTAATTGTTTGAAATTATTTCTTTTACTTCAGTTTGGGTACTATACCTTTGGTTTCATCTTAAAGTGTTTTTACCTTGGAAAAGCATACTTAATGACATAATTTGTGAATTAGGGTATTATTTTTATTAAAACTTGATTTAAAGCATAAGATATGAGCAGAAACAAGCAATTCAGTACATTTGAGCATCATATAATATGTATGCACAGCATTTCATAATAAAAGTCATTTATTGGTTGAAATCATGCCAGCTCCTTACATGGTCAAATTTGAAGGAAAAAATTTGGTGTTCTAGTTATTTCTGAGAATCGCAGTCATGCACACACACACACACACACACACACACACACGCACATATCTCAAGGACATTTCTCCCCTAGGGGTGGTTGGCATATCCTTCAGTAATGGAGATTAAATTCCTAGTAGTTAGTTGTACAGGTCTTTTCCTACCAGAGAAGCTAAAATGTATTAAAAGCTCATTAGGAATGTATAGGAGGTTAATTTTCCATGTTACTAAGCCTTATTAAAATAAGTAATTCATAAAATTCATATTAAAATTCACATTAAAATAAGTAATTCATAAAGTATCAAAAGATTGTTTTGGACAGACCTAAATATAATGACGCTAACAAGTATTGTTTCCTAAAAATAAAATAGGAGCTAGAAAAAGCAAATGAAGGCAAAAACTCAAGTCCAGCTCATCTTCCTTTTTATCAGAAGGAAAACAACAAACATAATGTCCACACAACTCTATTAAATAGTGGCTGCTGGCAAAGAATCTGGGAAGCAGCAGCTGTCCACGCAGGTGGACCGCATCCCTTTTAGAATTCTAGCTAGAAAAAATCATGCCATTTGCCAGGATAAATTTTCCCTCAGCAAAACGTAACTGGGTATGAATTCTAGCTAGATTCAATGTCCAATTACTGAGCCTACCACAGGACACTATAATAGCAGTATGTCCAGTTCTCTGAATAAATTTGTCAGCTGCATTCAACGTGCAATTTAGATATATGGCAAATAGTAGAAACCAAGAGGAAATATTCAAATACTATAATTTTTCTTTTTGCCAAACTTATAATTTCTAAAATATATTAGCATCCTTTTTAATCTTGCCTTCTAGCTAAATAGCTTGGGTTATTTCCATGCTGGAAAAATAAAGTTGATTCCACTGACACACTTTCCTATTACCTCCTACAGTGGGTGTTCTCATCCCTTGCTGGTCATCCTAAGGGACAGAGCAGCTGCATAGAGTAGCAAACAGCAGTGCAACTCCTGCAGTCCCAGTTCAGTTCACATGCCCTATAGGGCGGTAAATTCCACACCTCCCAGTCTCCGTTTAAGAGGAGAAACAAGAGGCAGGCAGTGCCCTAAATATTCTCAAACAAGATGCTTTATTTACATATTTATACAAATGCCCTAAACTTTTTTGTTTGTTTTCCTCTTTTGACTCTGCACAGGTTCTCAGTAACTTCTCGTGGGCAGTCTCTGGTGTGCCCAGTTAGTCCCGCAGTGCTGGCTCCTTTGCATCTGAATCAGACTTGGCCATCCACTGGTATTTCTCACACATGCCAGTGTAGCAAAGGTTGCACTTTAGCATCCTTGGCAGCTGGGTTCAGCACCTGTGTGGTCTTTGCTTGGTTTTCTTCTGTGGTCCACATTATGCAGGAGCCATTTTTTTTCTGTCCTATCCTATAGACTATAGTTGGTTTTATATTGGCCTATTTTCTCATCGTCCTTTTCTTCAGGTTCTGTTATTTTTTAGGGGAGTGCAAACTTGTTTTTCCTTTGATTAAGTTTTTAAAATAAGAAAATGCTAATATATTTTATTGCCAGATTTTCTCCTCATCATTATACTTGCCTGTCTTCCAAAATGACAGTTGAAAATGGAAAATGTTCTTATGATGCCAATTAGATAATGCTTGTGTCAAGTTTCCATTTATCTGGGAGAAATTGTACATGACCATTATATTGCATGATATTTTTGCATAAGAATGACAGATTCTCATTATTATTCATATAGTGACATTATTATTTATATAAGCCATGACACCACACTAAAAGTCTACTTTAATGTAAAATGTCCACATAGTAAATATAGAAAAACATGTAAATATTGTAGCAACTTACCATGTCTAAGGATGGCCAAACTGAGTAGTGTACAAATATCACTGTTTTCCAAACTACTTTATATGTTGGATGCACTCTTTTTAAGGTTGACTGCTTCCCCTTTTCCTCTCCTGTCTGCTTTAATCTCTTCTCCTCTTCTCTCTCTCCTTCTTCTCCTTGACCTTCTCTTCTCTTTTTCCTCCTCCTTCTTTTTCTCTTTGCTTTCCCCCCTACCCACTTTTTTAAAAAAGATTTTATTTATTTATTTGAGAGAGAGAGAGCATGAGCAGGGTGAGGGGCAGAGGGAGAAACAGACTCCCCAATGAGCAGGGAGCCTGATATGGGGCTCGATCCTGGAATCCTGGGATCATGACCTGAGCTGAAGGCAGACACTTAACTGACTGACTCACCCAAGTGTCCCCTACCCATGTTTTAAGAGCTTTGAAAAATAATGCAGGAGTTTATATGGAAGGGCAAACAGGTGAGAAATAGCATATGTTTTGTTTTTTAAAAAGTGAGTAATAATGAGCAACTTATCTACTAAGTGCTAAACCTTACTGTGAACTCACAATAATTAGCATTGTACAGTTAAAGCATCAAGATACGGGAAAATTAATTACCCCCCCCCATTATGCCCAAGTATGAATAAAACTATAGAGGGATAAATGTGACGAAGAAATTAATAAATCAAAGAATTATTCAATAACTAGGACTGGAAATTAATTATTTGGAAAGTAAAAAAAAAAAAGTAACAAAGGAAAGATTGTTTTCTCATCATTCACCTAAACATGAAAGTAATGAAATAAATCATAAACATATTTGTATAAATTTTAAGTGCTATAGAATATATTTAAAGATAAATAATATTATCATATGGTAACTGATAATTGGAACCCAAATAAAATTTTCAAAGAATTAGACTTAAAAACAATAAAATGAGAATTATAGTAACAATATTATAGTACTAATATATTATAGATTGATATTATACACTATTATAATAATATAATAATAAAATAATATATAATAGTACCATCATTTGCTGAAACCTTACATTATGTCAAGAACTCTGATAAGTTGTTTACTTATAATATCACATTTAATCCTTATGAATCATACATTATAATCTTTATAATCTTCAGAAGGGCATTGGGTTTAGATTTCAAATAGTTCAGTAAACTCTGAGTCATAATTTAAACCTTAGCCTGACTTCTTACATTTGTTGAAAACACTTAGCATGTAGTCCCTTAGGTTGGTTTCACTTTAGTGCTGTTTTACCACTGAGAGGATACACACACTCACACACACACACACACACACGTGCTTATTTAAGACAGAAATACGATTTTAACTGTTGCGTTTTAACCATCCAAAAGAATAAACTGCTCTCATTTTATTCATTTCATGTCATATTGGTAGACATTTATATTGCTTGTTGATTTTTCACTCTACAAATAAATTAGCATGATAATTTTCTTCTACCTCTCTTTTGAAACACATTAAAGGATTTCTTCCTTCTAATAAAATTACTGGATGAAATGGAATGTAGGGGCGCCTGGGTGGCTCAGTCGTTAGGCATCTGCCTTTGGCTCAGGGCGTGATCCCAGTGTTCTGGGATCAAGCCCCACATCAGGCTCTTCCGCTGTGAGCCTGCTTCTTCCTCTCCCACTCCCCCTGCTTGTGTTCCCTCTCTCGCTGACTGTCTCTATCTCTGTCGAATAAATAAATAAAATCTTTAAAAAAAAAAAAGAAATGGAATGTACATTTTAAGTGTTGACTAGATGTTATTAGAAATTATGTCAGGTACTCATATATTGTTTTTGATACTCATATATTGTTTTTGACTTTAATGGAAATGCATCTGAACATTGACTATTAATCTCACTTTAGATTTGTTTGTTTGTTTGGGAGGAGGAGTTACTTATTTTTTTAGCTGAGGAAGTTGTTTCTATTCTTTTTTTAAAAAAAAACTAATATTTTTAGGGGCACCTGGGTGGGCCAATCAGTTAAGCCTCCGACTCTTGGTTTCAGCTCACGTTGTGATCTCAGGGTTCTGAGATAGAGGCTCATGTCAGGTTCTGAGGCTGAGCTCGGAGTCTGCTTGAGATTCTTTCTCTCCGTCTCCTTCTGCCCCTCCCCGTCACTCTCTCTCTCTCTCAAATAAATAAATCTTTTTAAAAAGCTAATATTTTTAGACACAAACAGGCATTGGCTTTATAATTTTTACTCCCAATTGTTCTTTCATATGATACCTACAACCAGTATTTAATGCTAATACAAAACCTTTTTGAAAAAGATCTTCTAGTTCTGTTGAATGAAGTTCTGGAGCAAGTAAAAGAACACGTCAGAATTTTGGAGCAAATCAAGATTTAGTTAGAAAAAGAAATGAAATGGTAACTGAACTGTAACATCTCAGGATGCCAAATGTATTATGACTATTATTCAAAATGAGGGTGAAAAGAATAAAGGAGTATATAGAACTCCTGTCAGGGGTATAAAAGCAACTTGAGGATCAAAGTCCACTGAGCAAAAGATTAACAGAAGACAAAGAAGGATGATAAATTCAGCTGGGGTCGACAGGATATCAGATTGCTGTGGCTGATTCTGAAAGTGATTATGAAATTCCAGGACCAGAATCAAATGAAGATGAGGTCACCAAGAAGAGCCGAAACAGCAGCACTGGTAAAAATAAATGAATTTGGCACATGTTTTCAATGAAGACATAAGAGCCAGGGTGATGGAGAGGAAGTCCTTTTAAAATGTCCTCGAATATACAGAAATCTGTTGCATCTGTATACTAATAATGAGGCAGTAAAAGGAATTAAGAAAACAACCCCATTTACAATTGCAACATAAAGAATAAATTGTGTAGGAATAAATTTACCAAGAATTAAAAGACCTATACTTTAAAACTATAAGACACTGATGAAAAAAATAGATGACACAAACAAATGGAAAGATATATCATGCTTATGGTATCAATGAGAATTAATATTGTTAAAATATTCCTTCTACCCAAAACAATCTACAGATTCAAAAATTTAACAAAGTTTTATAGGTAAAAATACCAATAGTATTTTCCATAGAACTAGAACTAAATAATCCTAAAGTTTGTATGGAACCACGAAGACTCCAAATAGCCAAAGCAATCTTGAGAAAGAAGAACAAAGCCAGTGGGGGTATCACAATTCCAGATATACTACAAAGCTGTAGTAATCAGTATGGTTCTGACACAAGAGAGACACATAGATCAATGGAACAGGATAGCCCAGAAAAAATCCACACTTACATGGTCAGTTAATCTATGACAAAGGAGAGCAATAATCTACAATAGTGAAAAGACAGTCTCTTCAATAAATGGTGCTGGGAATACTGGACAGCTACATGTAAAAGAATGGAACTGGGGCGCCTGGGTGGTTCAGTTGGTTAAGCATCTGCCTTTGGCTCAGGTCATGATCTCAGGGTCCTGGGATTGAGCCCCACATCTCCCTGGGATCAAGCCCTCCCCTAAGCAGAGAGCCTACTTCTCCCTCTCCCTCTGCCCCTCCATTCCCTCCCCGCACCCCCCCCCCAGCAGCTTGTGCTCTCTCTCTTGCTTTCTGTCTCAAATACATACATACATACATAAATCTTTTTAAAAAAAGAATAAACTGGATGACTTTCTTATACCAAACACAAAAATAAAATGAATTAAAAACTTAAATGTGAGACCTGAAACCATAAAATAATTGTGTCTTCTCAGGCAAGGAAACAAAATAGGAAATAAATTACTGTAACTACAACAAAATAAAAAGCTTTTGCACATTGAAGGAAACCATCAACAAAATGAAAAGATAATCTACTGAATGGGAGAAGATATTTGTAAATGACATATCTGATAAGGGGTTGATACCCAGAATATATAAAGAACTTACAAAACTCAACACCAAAAAACACAAATAATTTAACTAAAAAAATGGGCAGAAGACTTGAATAGACATTTTTTTTCCCCAAAGAAGACATAGTTGGCCAACCGACACATGAAAAAATGCTCATTATCACTAATCATCAGGGAAATGCAAATCAACAGCACAATGAGATGTCACCTCACACCAGTCAGAATGGCTAGTATCAAAAAGACAAAAAATAACAAGTGCTGGTGAGGATGTGGAGGAAAGGGAACCCTTGTGTACTGTTGTGGGGATGTAACTTATGGCAGCCATTATGGAAAACAGAATAAAGGTTTCTCAAAAAATTAAAAATAGAAATACCATTTGATCTAGTAATTCTACTGGTTATTTACCCAAAGAATACAAAACACTACTTTATTAATGTTTATTTCAACATTATTTACTATAGCAAGCTACAGAAGCAACCCAAGTGTCCATTGATAGATGAATAGATAAAGATGGGGTATATTTTTACAATGGAATAATTCTTAGCCATAAAAAAAGAATGAATTTTGCCATTTGTTACCACAGGATGGACCCAGAGGGTATAAATGCTAAGTGAAATAAGTCAGAGAAAGAAGACAAATTTCACTTATATGTGCAATCTAAAGAACAAAAAAATGAAGACAGGGAACAAACGGGTGGTTGTAGGGGATGGAGGGGTCGGGGTGGGGAAATGGGGATAGGTGAAAGAAGAGGATTAAGAGGTACAGACTTCTGACTATAAAATAAGTAAGTCATAGAATGAAAAGTACATGTTAAAAACAGAGAAAGAAAAGTACATGTTGCATGGTGACAGATGGTAGCTACACTTTGCATGGTGAGCATTGTGCCATGTATGGAATTGTCTAATCACCATGTTGTACACCTGAAACTAATATAACATTCCATGTCAACTATACTTCAGTAATATAAATTTGTAAAAAATCTGTCCTTTAAAATTATGTTCCATTCTTTGCTTTAATAACATTATCCTTATATCACAAAAATGTTCTTCCAATAATTCCTGACAAGATTTTGTTTAGAATTGAATTCATTGATTAATTTAGGTCAATTAACATCTTTAAATATTTCAGCATGTTACATTACCTCATGTATTCATGTCTTTTTTTATGTCTTTCAATAAAAATGTATAATTTCATTGCAAAATGTTTCACATTTTGGTAAGCTTTATTCCAGTATATTTTATAAAATTCAATTCCTCAACTTTTCTCTACTAAAATTTATATTCAATTACTGCTGGTTTAATAGAATGTTATTAAATTTAACATGCTGACCTTTTATCCAGCAACTTTTTGAACTCTCGCATTATTCTAATAGTTTCTCTATAGATTCTCTGGGTTCACATCATGATCATAAATGTCTATTTTCTGCAAAATGTGTTAATTTTGAGTCTGCTCTATGATTCTTTATACCCTTTCTTTATTTTTAAAACTTTTTTGCCCTGGCTCCGCTTCTAGTGTAATGTTGAAAAGCAGAAGTAATAGCAGGTATTCATGCATTGATTCTTGTGGAATGCTTGTAAAGTTATACCATTAAAAGAGTAGATTTATTTTAGATTTGTCTGTTTTGGGAAGAGGGAAAACTATTTTTAATAGATTAAAAAAGTTACTTTCTACTCTGGTTTTTTGTAATGCTTTTAGTCATGAATAGGCGAATATGTTTTTCGCATCTATTAGCATTGATCATATTTTCTGTCCTTTATGTGATGAAATTACATTGGTAGATTTTCTAAATGTGGACTGTCATTGAGAAAACCCTCCTTGTCTGTGATATATAAATATTTTAAGTATACAACTGGAGCAGAAGGTTGGTTAATTATGCTCCATAGTTCACAGTGTGTTATCATTATTGATCCCTGCAAGGTTCTTGTCTTGTTTAATTCATCTTTATTTATAAGTTTGACAAGCTTATAATTTCATTTACATGTGATACCTTGTAGTCCTAAGATCAAGGTTATACTAGTTTCATGAAATTGGATACTTTTAGATGTTTTTCTATACGATGTATATAAGGATTATCTATTTGTTGAAATTATGGAAAAAAATCTCTGCCAAGCCTTCTGGACTAGACACCTGTTTTTATTCTTTGGTCAGCTTCTGATGATTTGTATATCTCTTATATACTTACAAATTTCTTGAAAAGTATTGTTTCTTTTAGGTTTTCAAATCTAGTGACATACTTTAATCAAAACTTCTAAATTTTAGAATCACAAATTTATATGCGGTTATATCCATTTATATTTTTTGTATTATGTGAGCTTTTATTTTATGTTTGTGGAGTCTTACCAGATATTTTGGGGGCTCTTTTTTAAAAAAAAAGCCAGGAAATAATTTTTGTTGACCATATCAATATATTTTTGTTAGTTTCTATTTCATTCATTTACTTTTCTCTCTTGTTTCTTTCCCCTACATTTCTTGTGTTTATTATGTTTTTCCTTTTTCACTTATCCCATTGAATGCTCAGATTGTTTATATTCAGTTTTTCATGTTTTCTGTTATTTTTTGGCTAAGTGTTTTTTGGAGGTACTGTACTAGCCGCTTCCTACATCGTATGAGCTTTTTAAAGGACCATACACATACTGGCCATGATTTTATAGAGACTATGCCAATTTATACATACATCAGCTCCACGTATGAAAGCACATGGTTTTTGGTACCACATCATTTCTAGATCTGGAATTATAGGTCTTATAAGCAATTTGCAGCCTAATGAATAAAAATAATATGTTATTATTACTTAAATTTGATTGCCAAGTTTTCTTAGGTAAGGTTATTTTAAACATAATTTTATATTTACTTGATTAATGTTTTCTTAATTGTTTTAATAAACTGTTTCTCTCGCAGACTATTGTTGGCAAGTGCATTAAATGATCCCAATCAGGAGTTATTACATCTTTTTAAATTTCTTGTCCCATTCTTCTTTAGGTACTTCATAGTCACAAGTCCCTCTTGAACAATCTTCAAAAAGAGATACATCCATAGATGTGCCTTTATAGCAAAAAAGCTTATTCATGATGCAAATATATCCTATCTGTTAATGATAAATTCACAAATCAACTACTGGTACAGAAATCAACTCAGTGACATCTGATTAAGGAACAGTAACCCATTTGTAATGCACTGGTTATAACACATGGTTCCCAAGATAAATTGTACTGCACACTCTTCTTTAGGCTCTCACATACATTCTGACTACACATAGTTATATTTCCTAGTGCCAGGTGAAGTAAATTCTCTCTATATTATCTATTTTCTCCATAACTGTAGACTTTCTTTAAAATAAAAACTTTTTTTAAAGGCTCATTATTTTTAGCTCTTAATTGTATGTTTCTAGAGGCATCAGTTGTTTGTTTTAGTATCTACACATCACTGACATAGAAATAATCAGAGTACGTTACCTCATTTTTCACATTTATGAATTAGAATAAATAATGTTATAATACTGACTTAGTTGCAGTTAAATCAGGAAGTTGCCACGTAAGAGATTTCAGGAGCAAAGTTGTACATAAGTTCACCCTTTAAAATAATAGTGTAATATAACTTTTTTACTGAAAAACAAGTGGGTTTTAAGTTTTAATTAAAAATACTAAACTTAAGCATTTGTACTGTTAACATTTATAATAAAAATAAATGGCTATTATATTTTATATGTCAGTATATTATAGTTGTTGACAATAAGGAAAAAATAAAATTGGAAAATATTAGTAAATATAACAATTCCATCATGAAGCATATAACACTGAATTAAAGAACAGTTAAAAAAATAAAAGAAGAGGGGCGCCTGGGTGGCACAGCGGTTAGGCATCTGCCTTTGGCTCAGGGCGTGATCCCGGCGATATGGGATCGAGTCCCACATCAGGCTCCTCTGCTATGAGCCTGCTTCTTCCTCTCCCACTCCCCCTGCTTGTGTTTCCTCTCTCGCTGGCTGTCTCTATCTCTGTCAAATAAATAAATAAAATCTTAAAAAAAAAAAGAACTTGTTTCTAGACTTTTTCTCCTCTTACTCAAGATAGAGGAAACTGAGAATTCACCATTGAGAGAATGCCCTAAATTTTTAATGATTTTCTATTGCAATTAACTGAGGCTGAATCATTAAAAACATGGCATGGCATATCTTTATGCTTTCAGTATTTTGAATTACTCCGGCTGTTGTTCATTTTCAACTGACAATCACTGTCTTTATCATCCTAATAGAATGAGAAAAAGAAATCTGCATACTTTGTTTTCTGCTGTTTTATACACAAACCTCAGTAATTGGATTCTGAGACTCCATGCTCATTTTTATCCCAGGGCTCTTATTGATTATTTGGCCAGTAAAACAGGCGCTCTGGAAGGAATACATTAAGGGAACAACAACACTGTCTGATAAGTGGTTGCCAAAATCAGTGATGTCGTAATTTTGGTAATGAACATCCCTGTCTTGAGTTATAAAGTCGAGAATAGGTAGACCCTTTTCTCATCACTTTATGTGTTATCTGTTGCCTTTTTGCCCCTTATTAGAATCTGCAGTGTATTGTGTGCCCCACCCAAGTTAAAAATAACCAAAAGGAACTAAAACTTTTTGATAGAACAGTTGGTAGACTTTTATATTTTTTTTTACTTGATCCATAACTGCTAACATCATACCCACAGCAATCTACATGAAATAATTAATTTTCTTTCCATGTGGGAACTTGTTACTAAACTGGGCTGGTGGTTATATGCAAGGAGGACTTATGTCCTGTCCTTCCTGTCATGCAGACATACCTTCGTTGTGTTTCTAAAAGAACATGTAAAGATTTGTTCTCAGTTTTAAGAATATAACATAGCATTATTCTTTAGATCTCATTTAATGTTACCAACCTGTTAATTATAATTAAGAGGAAACTGAAGTTTCAAGAAGTTGAGGTTAGAGGGAGGGCTAGTGCTGGAACCCATATGTTGTGATCCCTGAGAATGGGCATGGGGTAGTGACTTCATAGGGAGAGCTGAGTCCTTCCTGCAGTCAGACACACCTGGCTTCATATCCTTGATTCATTGCTTTGTGACATTGGGGAATTCATTCCTTCAGCAAATATTTGTTTAAGAGTTCCTTATTAGGCACTAAAAAGTTAGATACTCCTTCTGAGCTCCCTGTTAGCATTCACATAAATTTAGAGAGGGCTTACGTGCAGTGTGACTAGCCTAGCACGGGTGGTCAGTAAATGCAATTTCGTTCCCTTAGTCCACTAACACTAAGTAAAGGCTCTTTTACATTGATCAAGTGAAGAGTGTAGCCATTAGTGGATTGTAATGAATGATCTTAGTATTTCATTTACACTTTTGTTGAATAAACTTTTACTTTGATTATGGAAATGTTTCATTTTCATGTGTCAGATTTTGGTGACTTCAAAAACAAAGTAATTGAGCACAGAAAGTTTTTGGTTTTTTTCTTAAGGAACTGAAAATGAGCAGTAATAAAAATCAAATACCCAATATATGCACATAATTTGATTTGATTCACCATTTTCTGAACATCTCTAATGTGTCAGAGACCATGCTGGGTTCTAAAGGGGATATAAAAAAGACACATGACTGTACCCATATGTAGATTACATCTAATTGAAATGATTTAAATGGGTGTATCTGATTGTATTTTAAAGGCTAATATAACAGTCCTATTCATACATTTCTCCAATAAATGTTATTTTGGTCCTTAATCTGAGTCTAGGTTCTGAGAATATGATAGTAAATGAAGCAAGGTCCCTGTGTTCAGTGAGTTTATATTCTAACAAGGAAAGACAGACAATAAACAAGTAAGCAAGTTAATAGCATCACGCAGTTTCAAGTGCCATGTAGAAAAATACAGCAGCATACAGAGATTGAGAATGGCATGTCCTGGGTGTGCCAGGCTAGATGGGATGGGTGAGAAAGGCGTTCTCTGATCGCCTTGGCATCTGATTGGCAAGGGGAGGGAGAGATTGTAGCACCGAAAAACATAAGTCGAACTTGAGGGAGAAGAGGTTGTTTCCCAGGCACAGTTGATCAGACTTAGGGGGTTTTGAGTTCTTGATAAAGGAGTGTGTCCCTCAAAGGCAGTGGCAAGCCCTTAATGGCTCTGTTTATTGCTTGCTTCTAGTATAAGCAGAGGACCACTGTGAGAAGACTTGTACTTAGGCATGGAATATTGCTCCACGGGTACTTTGTGAGAGGAATTGGAATAGCAAAGAACCCAGCTCAGGTAAACCTGTTAAGAAGCTTTAGCAACTCCCCAGTCAAGTGAGTAGTGAGATTGTTATGGAGAAGACTGAGGTGAGTCATTGCAGAAGCAAAACTGAAAATGCTCACAACCTAATGTGTGTGCAAGAGGAGGTAGGTGGCAGGGGTAAAGGCTGGGAGAACTGGAGGTTCTTCTGAAGTTTTGAACCAGGCTAAGTGAAGGGATAGTGAAGCCGTTAAGGGAGATATGAAAAATGGATAGAGGAGCATGTCTCGGGAGTTGGGACAGGCAATTTCAGATTTGAGCTTTTGGAATAATGATAGGGCTCTTTATTTAGATATCCAGGAATCTCATGCAACCATAGGCCGAATTTTGGAAGAAAGTGTGAAATTCAAGATGCAGATTTGGGAATGGAGATGTTCAGCATAAAAAAGGCCTATCTGGAACATGTGACTTTAAAACATGCCAGTAATTAATTATCATGTTATTAATCAGTTCTGAGAGCTCTGTATACTTCTGTCAGTTGCTTTAATGGGAAAAAGTCAAGATATTTTAAACAAGATAAAAATAAAAAAATAAAAGGCCGCTTGGAAGTGTTGGCAAAATAGCTCTATGCAACTTAATAGTAGTAATTACAAACACTGTAAAATGTTCTTTATATGTTGTTAAAAGAAAGAGTTTTGCATACCTTGTCTCATTTTTTTCCTCAACAACAGCCTGTAGGTTCAATATTACTATTATTCTCATTTAACAGAGAAGGAAGTTGAGGTTTAGAGATACTAATTTTCCCAAAGTTTCCCACTTTGTACATGGCAGCATCAGGACTCAAGTCTGGCTCCTCTTACTACTGTTTCACAGCAACAACAACAACAAAATGCAGGTTCTATCTTCTACGCGCTCACAGAATTAATATTGTTCTGAACACTCCCAACTCTGAATCCAGAGACACGGCTAAAAATGATAACCAATTCTTTGTAGTGGCGGACAGTTCATGAGCCTTGACAGGACCCATTATTAGTGCACGGTGAGGTCATTATGTTCACTAATGCATCCATTCATTCAACATTTACCTCTGCTGTGTGCTGGGCACCTTACCAACGCTAGAGCTTAAAAAATGAGTGGGAAGTGAATCCTTTCCTCATCTGCTTGGTGTTCAGTGAAGGATGCAGACAAGTAAACAGACAGTTACAAATACTGTGTGACAACTTATGTTATGTCCGTGGGGCTTGAGAACTCAGGAAGAACATGTAGTCCAGATTGGAGGTTCAGGGAAGACTTCCTATGGGAAGTGATGTCTAAACTAAAACCAGAAATGTGGTCTGAGATGAATTGGGTTCACTGAAGAGGCGGCAAAGCATGAAGATCTAGATGTGAGATAGAGGGACAAAGAAAGGTTGATGGAAAGGCCTAAAGAGAGATAGAATGTTTTGGAACATAAACGGTAAGATGGGTGGTTCACATGTAAATTCAAAGAGGTAAGGTGGGGAAGGTGATGGAATTGAAACTACACGTAAAACCATAAAAGTGTATGCAATGAATTGTCTTGAAAGAAGACAGAGTGATGCCAAATACATTTTAGGTTTCTATCATTTTTTGTTTGTAAAGCTTATTGTTAAGTTTTTATTTTTATGGACTATTTTTTTAAATTTTTATTTATTTTTTATTTTTTTATTTTTATGGACTATTACCTTGTGTGAACTGAGGATTTCCTGAATAAGTGCGGTAGCCCTGTGATTCTTTATGTCACGGGGTCCGAGAAAGGGGTGGAAATAGTGGAGAGAATAGGGTTAAGAGTTGGATTCCGTAATTCTGATAATCTATTTCTGTGCATGTTGTAGCCTTTTAAGGTAGATAATGCTGAATTTCCACTGCTTCCTTTTCTTTTTTTGGGGGGGGGTACAAAATCACTGCAGTTTTGAGTGAATTTCTTTACTTTCTTTTAAAAGATTTTATTTTTAAGTAATCTCTGCACCCAGTGCGGGGCTCGAACTCACAACCCTGAGGTCAAGAGCCACATGCTCCACTGACTGAGCCAGCCAGACACCCCTTGAGCAGACTTAATTTTAATGTGGGTTTCCTCAGGATTGCTTCCAGGAATATATGAGTTTAGCTCTAACAACCCCCAAATTAAAGTAGATTAATCCCCCCCAGTTTTATTTTTATAGTTATACACATTTTCAGATATTTTAAATGCAGGAGAAAGATCATGGGCTCTGGGCATGCAGTGGCATGCAGTGGCATGCAGCTTTTTTATGTTTATTGCTGTTTTCTTGTTCACTGATACTTCTGTTCGGGAAAAGGTAGTGTGGTTCAGGAACATTTGTTTCTGAGAAACGTTTCTCAAGATTGGAAATACAGTAGGAGGCCAAGAAATTCATCCCAGTTGGCCCCCAAAATATGTTACTTTGAAACAAATAGAAATTACAGGAGTAACATTTTATCAACAAGTCTATTTATCACAGGAGCAAACACATTTCTAGCAAAAACCTGTTCAAGATTCAACAAATGTATTCCAGACACTAAGCAAAATCCTGATCTATAAATATGCCCTCATCCTATAAGGTTTTAAGAGGAGGAGTTCTGGAAGAGAGCACTTTTTTATAGGCAAGAGGCATTTCAGAGTAATTGAGCAAAAGATATGGAGGTCTAGGACATGGGGAGAGGCTCATGTCTGGTGCCTCACCTGTCAAGTGGGAATAAGAAACTTTCATTGTGAGGGTTAATCAAGTCCCATAAATCCTTACTTACATATCTCTCACAGCAAATTGCTGCGGGGGAGGGGGGAAGTGTTAGTTTCCTTTCCTGAATCCACTTCAATTCCAGTCCTTCTCAGTGGCTTCTAACATGAGGTGGGCTGGGGGTGATCAGCAGGAGTCAAAATGAGTAAGGAAGCAGGTAGGGGGAGTTAGTGCCATCTTGCATTTCTTCGACTTGAGAGAACACTACCTGCTGGCCCAGGAGCATAGAATGCGACTGCCTCTGTGCATCTGGGTGCCATTTATGGGCCCCAGGCCTCTGCAGGTCACCAGACATGACCATGGGGGTAAAAGCCAGACAGTGCCTTCTTTTAGGGAGAAGGCAGTAAGATTAAGGTAGGAACTTCAACTCCTCTGTGAAAATACCCACCAGACAGCATCTGTCCAGGAAAAACTTCATGCCATACTCTTTAACAGTGGTCCCCAAGTCTTACACTTATCCTTGATGTCCAAGGTTGAACGAATTAATATTTATAAAACACTCAGAGTAATGTCTGACATGGAGTAGAAACCATGTGACTGTTTCAAATAAAATAAAATTAAGGAATGCAAGACTTCTCCAAGATTTCAGCAATAACACATAAAAACAGCAATACTCCATTTTGTGCCTTACATCTTCTTTTATATGCCCTAGCCACAAACTTCTTTATTTCAGCCACTACCAATTATGACCTAACCGTGAGAACCTTCCTCTTTTCTGTTCCTCAGTTTATTTTGAATCCAGGAGCCTAGCTGCCAAGAGTTTTTCACTTACTTTTCTTTTCTTTTCCTTTTAAAGAAATACCTAGCTGATTTATTATAAAAACAGTTTATCCATACAGTATTTATTAAATCATATATTGTTATTTTGTTGTGTTGAGTGTTATTATAAGTAAGAATTTGGAAGTCAATGCAGAATGTGCTGTGTCACTCCAGCATACAATTAATGTGGCCAAGTGTTTTTCTTATGTGCATTAGTGCATAGAGAATGCCTATTCAGTGATGATCCAGAGGTTGAGACAAACACTGACTCTCTGTTACTGCAATAGCTTCTGTTTATCCCACTCCCCCATTTATTGGCCATTTCACTGCTTAATAGTACCTCAATTTTAGTTGGTTACAAAAAATAAGGAGGTATGGGACTGAGACTTGCCATTTTATTCCTGGTCAGAAACTCTATTAAGAGCCTTAGTGCACAAAGTCATGCAAAGAAAAAATTGCTTGCAAAATTAAGTCAGTGATGCTCTTCTTAACCCTCAGCGATAGACAACTGAAGAGGGATTACATATAATGATTTTTAAAAGTAGGATATAGTTTCACCTGCCTGGAGTGGCTGAAAAATAGACTAGGAACTTGAAGACTGGGCATGGATGGAGTAGTTGACCTCTCTGGCTTCCTTTCAAGTCCCTCGATTCCATAATTTGAATGCATAATTTCGCATGCATTTATTCAGAAATATGTGCACCCAGACTACTTTCTGCTAAATGCAGACTCCCACTCTTAAACATTGGAGAGAGAAGCCTGTTAACTGACATTTGCAATTTCAGGATGGCACCGTGTGGGAGAGAGAACTGTCAATCATTTCTGCCAACATCATTCTCAAGGGGAGTCTAAACGAAGCTAGCTTAGTCCAATTAAAAGAAGCAATTATGAATAATGGAAAGTAAACAAATCTAAGAGAAACGATAGTGCCGATTATAATGGGTACTCACAATCAAAGGCTATAGGCTAAGTGTCAACTTTGTTTCTAAAGCTATTAATCTACTTTGATTTTCTTAAAGATTTTTATATGAAATAATCAAAAAGAAATTGTTAATCTTCATTTCACAGCTAAGTAAAATTCACAGTAGTGGAAAAATTAAAAACCTCTTTACAGAGCTTTAATTAGGTCACATTTCTACGTGGCCTTTGGGTTAGGAAAAATATATTAAGTGTTACGTCATGACCCATTTAGGTGCTTGATTATAGAAAATATTGCAAAATAGCCTAGCAGACCTACATACTTTTTTTTTTTGCCAAGGTTAAATATAATATGTGAAATCTGCTTTTGTGCTGTAACATAATCCAACTATCATAAAATGTAGACTTTGAGAAGCTGCATCTATGCCTTCCCCCATGTGCAGGGAAAATTGAACCTTGCATTGTAATGGCTTGTGTGTATTCTTATCTCTGAAAGCATGGTGGTAGAGTATTTTTACCATTGTCAACAAACTTTGTGTTAAATTCATTGATCTTAGTTCACTTGAACAATGATGCAATTAACAAATGTCTGCAGACATCAACATTTTGATTTTATTTCCTAAATAGAAAAATATACCTGCCCCCAAATTTTAGCAGGAATGTAAAAATAATGTGTTCCAAATTATTTTCCTTTTCTGAATATCTCTATATTGGGTCATGCAAGCTAAATTTATATTAGGGAACCAAGTACAAACTCAAATTACTTACCAGTGATAACCAGAATGACCAGTGATTAAAGGCACAGGGGCAAGGGGAAAATGTCTTTGGACACATGGAACATGGTGGCAAGTGGCTAAAAAAGAAATTAAAGACTTTTTAGTACTGGAAAATTGCTGATGGAACCGAAGAGGTAAGCAGAATAGAGAAGAGGGAGCAGAATTGGGAATAGAGGTCAATTAATTGATCTCTCAGGGAGCAAAGAAAACTATTAAAGTTAAGAATGATTTCCTAACATATATCTATGGAAAAGACTTTAAACTATCTCTTAAAGGTGTTTACAGCTGATTCCCAATGGAGAGGAGGTGAAGGTCCAGAAGACTCGTGTGTAGAAATGTCCACTGTCTGCTTCAAAAATTCAAAAACTGAAAGCCGAAGCTAAATTTTGATTTAGCTGATGTCAGGAGCATGCTGAAAAATGCTATCTTGATAAGCAAGGTAAAGCAAAATCATCCTGATCTAATAAGCTAGCACATCCTCAAAGCAATGAAGCAACAAAGCCTGTTGATGCTAGTTTCAGTAGTTAAAAGTCTACAAGTGTGAGTCTACCCATTCTTGTCTATGGAACTGGTCATTTAGCCTGTCACAGCCATCACATCAGGCATCCTGAAGTAGATGCTATTTCATTAGCCTCACTTACTGCCAGCAAATGACATGGTCTTGGAGCAGAGCCAAGCTACTGGCCGGAGAGATGAGTGATTCTGGACTGACTGGATTTCCCCAGGGAATGGATGAGAGCTACCTAGTCTGGTATTTGGTGAGAGATGCTATGAGAGACAGATGAAAAAGCTTTACACACCCCATGTTGCTGGGCAAAACTAGGTGTTTTTAAATCCCCTTGTTACCACAGAAAGACAGCTCCTTGAAGCTTGTTTATACATGTGCACACATTCTAACTTAATTCTGCCGCAACACATCATCATGCCCACTTTCCAAATGAAAAAGGTGAGGCGATTTGTAGCTATGAAGCCGAGGTATATTTAGAATACAAATCATGTGCAGATAGTGACTATAACCACTGACTCGCACACAGTCTGTTTTGTGGATTTGTTTTCAACTCTTGCAGTGTCATGGAGCAGAGCTTAGGTTAATCATCAAAATATTTTTAATTCAGGCAGCTTCAATTGTTTGCTTTTTTATATTTTGCAGAACAGTTGTGATGAGTTTGTACAAAACACCTACATTTCATTTCTTACTAAACCAACCTGCATATTTGTCAGTTTTTCCCATAGCAGAAATACCAGAATTACATACTTCTATATCCAAAATACTACCCCCCCCCTTTTATCCCGTCCTGATGCGGGACTGCCATCTGGTGGAACAGGGAAGGCACTTCTAGTTTGGACCTAACCAAAATTGTATATCCTGGTTTCTCTATGAGGATTCCAAGGGAGCAGTATAGTTTCTGGTCTCAAATGGAGACTTCCTCAGTCAGACCGCATTCATTTATGTCACAGATGGTGCACTCCAGGCAACTTTTTACATATGAAGGAGGAAATTAGAGGGAGACTTGATTGACTTTTTACTTTTCCCACTTCTTATTCAAGCTGTGCCGGTGTGATAGAAGTCACATTTTAAAAAGAGATAAAGTCTCAGGACAGACTCTTTCCCAGCCTATAGAGCAGTTTTCTTATGAGTATGTTTGCTTCATTGAAAGGAATGTTTTTGAAATTAACACATTTCATTGTCTCAAAAAAAGAATTCGTATATGGTTTTCATCTGGAGGGAAGTCAAAATGGTTGTGTGAAATTACATAATTGGACTCACTGTTGGAGCTGGGGTTGAGGAATCATCCTGCATAACTGTAGGGATCCCTAGACTCGGAGTGGAATCATCACTCAGAGATCTACAAGTCTAGTCGCAAACGTGCAGAATTAAGATCGGGACCGTTCTATTTGCCCAAATGTTTCTTCTACTCCTAGGACTCAGACAAACCATACATATAAACCAAGAGGTAAATATCATGAGGAACTGATCAGAGCCTTTTGTTTGACTGATAGTTATATGACCTGTTTGTCATTTTGAAAAGTGAGCTGTGGCGGATTTGGTGACTTGTTGTCCTTGGATGTTCCTGGGGGATGACTAAAGCTCAAGCAGAGTTGTTTAAATTGCTTGAAACCCATGGCCAAATGAAGGATGGATCAGAAAAGATAGAACATCACCTAAATGATAAAAGACATCAGGAGGAAAATGTGACAGCATATCCAGTGCATAATGGCTTGACAGTACATATTTGTGGAGTGATTTAAAAAATGCATAAGTATATTAGTTATGTGGCAGAGCAAGTACTGCATTTCTAATTTCATGCAAAAAGTCCTTTTAAGGCTTCAAAATTTGCACTTCAACTTTTTAATGGATTTTTTTCTGGTATATTATACATCCTCTTGACATACTAAGCACAGTATTTTTTAAAATTATTTTGAAATAGTTTTGGATTCACACGAAGTTGCAAAAATAGTACAGAAGAGTTCCTAGCTTCCCCCAATGATAAAATCTTATATAACCAGAATACATTATCAAAACAAGGAAATCGACATTGGTTGACTACTAACTTATAGACCTTATTTGTATTTCACCATTATGCAGTTTTTAGAAAACATTATTTAACATGTCTTAGGTCTTAATTGTTGTCTTAATTATTTTATTGAAATTAATAATTTTGTCTTATTTCATTAATTTATTTCAGATAGCTGCTCTGTAATATGTCTTTATTCAGAACTCAAAAATTTACTTGAAAGTTGAAATTTCTTAAGCAAAGCAAAGCCTTCCTATCTGCATTTGTGTTTTGCTTTTGTTTTTATTTGTGTTGTCCTCAAGTAAATGGGTAATATAACCTGCCATTGCACGGATTCTTGTGGAGTTTAATGTGGTTGCTCATGTGCAAAATTAGGAGTTGGAGGAAAGTCTAAGGTGGCTGTCGTCCAAGTGGTTTCTTGTCTTTAGTAAAATCATAATTTTCACTGTTTCTAATAGTGTCTTCTTTTTTTTTTTTTTAAAGATTTTATTTATTTATTCGACAGAGATAGAGACAGCCAGCGAGAGAGGGAACACAAGCAGGGGGAGTGGGAGAGGAAGAAGCAGGCTCACAGCAGAGGAGCCTGACGTGGGGCTCGATCCCATAACGCCGGGATCACGCCCTGAGCCGAAGGCAGACACTTAACCGCTGTGCCACCCAGGCGCCCCTCTAATAGTGTCTTCTGACTTATAAGCTCATAAATTCCTGTTATGCCATACTCAGTTATCTTTTGGACTTTGTCCTCCTCTTTATTAACCGTGTAAGTTACAGGCATGATGTCATTGGAAGACAGCAGGATCACTTAGAACATCGCTGCTATAGGTCAGTGAAGTTAGGTGGTTCCTTTGCAACCGACAATATTAAGAGCAAAATGTTGTATTTGTATAACAATTTATACTTTCAGAATACTTACATGTCCAGAATTTTCTTTGGTCCCATGCAACAACCCTGTGAAATAGGCAGAGCAAATATTTTATCTCCACTTAAACTTTGTGGATCACCAAGACTAAAGGTCAGATCCAAAAAAAAAAAAAAAAGAGGAAAAAAAATTCCTGGGTTCAGCTAGAAAGACATGTCTCTGCCAGCTAAATCAATAGAGGGAATTTAATGTGGAGAATTTAATATGGTAGTTAGAATGAGATGGAAGAGGTGAACGAACAGGTTGAGGAAAGTGAAGCAATCCTAAGGTTAATGATCACCACATGCTGTCTCCATGCCTGTTGCTGGAGGGACAGAGAAGAGGTGTGGTTGTTGACTCCCTGCAAGCAGAGGCACCTTGTTAGAGCAGTGCTGGCCAAACCTACCTGGAAGCCTAATGGCAAGGAAGCCAGGAAACAGTTTTATACCCACAGGTGTCCCAAGCAGACGAAGGGAAGTGTCGGGAACTGACCTGAGAGCAAATGTACCGAATAGTGTTGTACTGGGCGTATTCATTTTTAATAGAAATACTACACAATGACATGTTGCAGAGCACGGAAGATAAAAGGTGAAATGGACGTTATCTCTGCTGGGTAGAAATTTTCAGTTTTACGAGGCGAGACGATCATGGAAACAACAACCACTGTCAACATTACTGCTGCTCTTACTGAGTACTACTTATATGCCAGGAACTATAATGAATTATTTAAATACAGTTTCTCATTTCACTCTTTGAATTCAGTTTATTATTATTCCCATTCTACAGATGATAAAATTGAGACTTTAAGAGGTCAAGGGTCCCAAAGCTGAATAGCCAAGATTCTGATGCAGACTCTGACTCTAAAATCCATGCTTCTTACCCTGCTCTATCGTGATTGTATCCCTAAGTATAGTAAGTGTTCAAAGTTCTAGGATTACTTCTCTTCTAGGATGTAGTATAGGTACAAAAGAAGAAGTGACCAATTTGTCCGGGAGGCAGACTTCAGAGGAGACCATATGCTCACGTTGAACTTGAAATAGGAGTGAGGGTTTCTCCAAGTGGACCAAAAGGCAAGCATGGTCAGAGCAGAGCAGAGCAGAGCAGCAGTATCAACATTGCATAACATTTTCTAAGAGCCTGGTAAGCATGGCAACAGGCAGGTAATACAGAATTGTTGAGGCGCAGTTTGGGAGGAGGAATTTTTGAAAAGAGAAAAGGCAAAGGAGACAAGAAACATGTAGGAGCCCTGTCATACTCTGGAGACACTTCATGCACAAGAAAGAGGGAAATTGTTGATGATGGTGTGCTGGGAGAGAGTCGTAGCCAGTTTTGTTTTAGGAATATGACCCTGCCTGCAGAGTTAGGTGGCAGTCATGAACTGTTTGTAGAGCACATGGTCACTGTTTAGGACAGTGAGTGAGTATTAGAAGGATGTCCTGAAAAATGGACTTGAGTTTAAATGGTTCCCTCATAAAGTAAAAGTGCCACCAACTCCACCCAACCATTTACCATTCTTTCTCAACTTCTCAGCTATTGAAAAATCAATGTTCTAGATAAGAAGTTGGTGATATTTGGGCAGGCTTCAGCTTTAAATGCCTGATTGGGCCCCTTATTAATTTAATTTAAAATTAAAACAATGGTATCTGAATAAATGTAGCTGTAGAGTTTTGTACTTTACCACAAAACTTTCACAGGTATTTTCACATACGGTCCTCAAATAATTGTTTGAGTTTAGTAACGTAGCTATATTTGCTACAATTTGAAGATGAAGAAAGTGAAGAGCAGCAAGTGAAATTTTTGCCACAGATCCACGAAATAACAAAGCCAAGACCATCAACTGGCCTATTTGTTCAACCCAGTGTTACTTCTACATATTTTCACAGTTTTCTTGGTAAGCCAAATTATCTCTCATTATTCTGTCATAATTATGCTATGTATATGTTTATAGGAATTAAATTACTACATAACTCCCCCAATTTTTCTATATATTGTGTTTTCCTTTCATATCCACATACCATTTATTACTTCTCAGTAATAGACTTTATGATGGATTTAATTTTTTCCACTGGCAATCGTCTACCTCTCCGAAATGTCACCTGTCAAGTATATCAATTTCTTCAGTAAATAGAAAGCTATTTAATACTTTTATACGAGCCTTAAACTTAGCTTCACCTGGTTTCCATTATGTTGCAAGGTGCTTTAGAGGGAGAAACGCGTTTTTGGTCTGCTCACTAAAAGGTGGAAAATTATTTTCCTGCTTCCTTATATTTTACTTTCTTGTAGGCACTCATTTGAGTTATACATCAACTGTGTGAAATGGAGCTAGCTTTGTGTCAGCAGAGCAGAAGGAATTCTTGGTACTGGAATAGTCCATGTCCTTTTCTTGTTTTCTTTTCTTTCACAGAGTTTAATAGTGTTCATTGTACTTGAATGTCAAAATTCTCTAGATTACTGCCATGTTTTGTGATTAAAGCAGTTTGGATGAGTGGAAAAGAGTAGAGAAGTGGCGGAATTTAATTATGTGTAAGAAGCACATGATGAAGGGATGGAAAACCCTCTGATTCTCATAGAGCTTTATCACCACTGTTTTATTTCACAAAATAATTTAGTATTGATGAGCTTGTTTTGGAATTGATTTAATGCCTGGTGAAAGGGAAAAAATCTTATATCCTTAAATGACGACGTAGTTTCCTTAGTAATACCTTCTAACTTGTCAATAGGCTTCATTCAGAGGAAAAAGTTAAAATTATCAGTATCATGATTCTAAAATAAATATTCATTTGTGTCTTTCCACACTGTGGTCACATGCACATGTATTCCCAGAGTGATTCATGACTGTGCAAATGACTAGAACTGTTGCTCCTAAAAAGAGTAAAAAGATTGTGTGTAAATATATGTGTGTGTGTGAAATATAAATCTGCAATATTATTATGATGAAGATACACAACAGAAAATGTTAAATTAGTTGATGATTTTTATTCTTTTTTTTTTTAACTCCTTTGGCTGCTCTTGTTTCTCTGGAAATTGACTATTAAGGAAAATTCAGTTTCCTACTGGGAAAAATTGAATGCTGGGCAGTGTACAGACACTGCAGATTCTCGAGTTAGAAGATTTGAGCTTCCCTTCTAGCTGTGCCATTAGCGAGCTGCTGACTGAATGTTGAAACTATGCCTCATTTTCCATATATGTAAGAGTTGAGCATGTCTTCCCAAACTGAAACGGTTTCTTGAAGATAAAGTAAAGCCCACAAGAGATTTTGATGAACAAGGTGAAAGTATTATTGAAATAGGTCATGGATTGCTACTAGAACTTTTTTTTGACTTTTTATTTCTTATTTATTTATTTTTATTTTCTATATGTTGGCTAACTGAACATAATAAAAAAAGGAAATGATTTTTTTATGTTTAAATCAGGTAAATTAGAAGTCAGTTAAATGTGACAGTATACCTTTTAGCCAGGCCAAGAATATTAAAATACTGTTCATGAACAAATCTAAGTGATGGTTTAGAAGGCCCAGAAAGGCAAGTTCTGGGTCCAAAGTCTGGAAGATCACTGTAGTACTGGAAAAGGGGTCAACCAGGTTAGTATAACCTGTAGCTTAGCCAGAGAAATATTTATTAAGAAAAATTTGGTAGAAAGATGAATATTGCTTTCCTTCTTTTACCACCTGCAGGCCCTAGAATCTTGGCCAGAGGAGTTACGTAGGGTGTTCCTGAATCAGGTATCTTTCAAAATTATTTTACAAAAAAAATTTTTAAAGGTCTGTGTATTGGTGAGAATGATTGGCTGAATTCCACAGTCAGCAATGATACGGGAGTACAGCTTATTGGTTGTGTCTGTGTGCCTTCCTCCCTGAGGAGCTAGCATCAAACATACCTACAAGCAGGAGACATGAAGTTCCGCTGCATTGAAGATCCTTACCAGTGACCAGCAGTGCTCCTGTCCCAAGAACTAGAACGCTCCATCTTATTTCAAGGACCAATAATATTGCTAAGTCATAAGAGGTGCCTAGCTTCTTTTTAAGTGGTCTTTAAATTCTGAGTAATGTCTTGCTTTCCTTTCCCTGGGATCTGAAGTGATGGTTGCCCTGAAGTTCTGCAGCCCTCCATGTTTCTGACCTGAATTCTTTCACGTCTGTGTCTGTGCTGTCCTGGCAGCTTTATTTGCTCTGCACAATCAACGTTTCCTCTCACTGTCAAGAGCCCTGGCATTTTAAACTAAACCCCTTTTGGCAGAAACAGTTTAAGCTTGGAGTTGGCACTATAAATGTATCTCTTCTTAGGCAGAAACAAGGATATTCTGATGCTTATTTTCCATCAACAGTCAACAGCCCCCACCCGTGCTCCCACTCCTAACCCTTGCAGCAGCTCAGAGGGATTACAGTTGAAGTGCTCTTTGCTCTCTGCTCTCCTTTTATGTCTCCATGTCATTTAGGACAGGTCAGATGTTCAAATGGTCTACACGAAGCTCCACAACCATGAGCATGGGGAGGAGTGAAACAAAAGTGAAAATACCTCACTGTGTAGTCCCTTGTAAGGGTCCCCACATGCCCTCACCTGGGGCTGCCCCTGCCATTCTGTTCTAGTGTTCTTCCTCTCATCTTCTCCCTCTGTGCAGACCCGGGACCTCCAAAAAGCCCCTTTTCTGATCTTAAAATGTTAATACAGAAGTATTGCATAGAATAGTCTTTTGTATTAATAACTAGAATACTTAACACCCCAGTTAGAAGTTTTTGCATTTAGATACCTGAGAAAGTGCCTAGACTTACCCCATGGACAATATGTAATACCTACATCACTGAGAAGACCCAGCAAAATAATCCTTGCACAAATACCATTCTTTACCTCCAGAAAGCACATTTCTGGCCATTCAAGATAGCTCCTTCTTTTCATTTGTTTGGTTTTGTTCCCTCATTTCTTGTTACCAAGCTCAGAAGTATCTCTGGTAATTTTTTTCCGTTTTCTTTAAAATATTTGCTTTATGGTTCAGTTGGGGATCCTTAATAAGCCTAAAGCAAGACGTCATGAGCACTTAATTGTAACTAAGTAGAGGGAGATGGCACAGGTCTTCTAGGCTGTTTGTATGTTGGCTGAGGCATTCCATCCTAATGGGGTGATAGCTGGATTTTGATCTTTAAAATTTACTATATCTTTTGAATTCTTTGTGTGGGTGTGTGTGCGTTATATACACTATTTATAGCCATAGATTATCCCTTTATCTACATAGCACTGTGTGAATTACGTTCTTAGCTCTATGCATGCATTTGTTCTTAGGACATCCATAATTTTCTTCAAGGTTATACTCTGTCTTTTAAATTTTTAATTGGATAAAATTATCACCCTATTTACAAATTAGTTTATATGAGTTACCATCTCATTCATCATTGAAATAATCCTTCCTATTTTAAATCTGCAAACTATGTACGGTTAGTGTTATTTACCACCCTTCCATCCATGACAGAGTGAGCCTTTCGACTACTGCTTTCTCAAGATGCATGTAAAGGTGTCTCATTAGAACTCTAAGTGTTAAAAATCGCCTGTGGAGTTTGGGACTTGTATGTGGGAAGCAGTATTTCAGCTTAAATATCTTGTTTCTTAACTTTCTACAGTATAACCAAACCAACAGTGGGACTCCTAGATGGTAAAATTGCTTATGTATATTAGCAAATTTTATGTATCCTTTAAATTTGGAAATGATTCAAAGCTACAGCCAAAGCAAATGTGGCTATCAAAATATAATCCCTTAAGGGAGAACCATGTGATGTTAACCCATCTTTATATTTTGAGAGTGTTTGTGCTCATGCATGTGTGTGCGTTATTTCATGCTGATCCGTAAATATAGATTAATAAAATAAAAGAATTATTACAGCTCTGGAATCAGTTTGAAATGCAAGCCAACTCATTTTATTCTTCTATAAAATGAGATGCAATGTGGGGAAGAAATTTATGCTGTGGTAATAGCTGCAGCATATTGAGCTCATATCATGTATCACTTTATATGCTCACCTACTTAATATTCACAACAACCCTATAAAGCAAGCAGTATTATTACTCCCACTTTACATCTAAGGTGAGGCCTAAAGGAATTAAGTAGTTTACCAAAGATGTGGCAGTTAGCACGTCTACAACCCGGTGGTCTATTTTAGTGGCTTTGTTTCCTTTGTAGTTTTTAAGGAAATGAGCACTACAGTGATGCACCATATGCCTGTTAAGAATACAGTTCAGTAAGAGGCTGAATCAGGGACTGGAAGCTCTTCTGCAACCATTAATCCTCACTGAGAGGTCTATGTGCAGAAAGGATCACAAAGGTATTGGAGTTCTGTCGCTTAAATCCAGCTTGATCTTGTCCTCTATATGACTGTTAACTGTGCTCAGATAATTTAGAAGTTTTAATGCCAGGCATTATTGGAGTCCTAAGATAGCAGAATATCATATTTCCTCCTTCAGTTCATATGGATCAACCGGAATGTTCTTGATTTCCTGGGGAAGTTCTATGAAAATTTTCATAAACTGTTATTCTTACCATAATTATTTTTGCTAATTTTGAGATTATATAAAATGCTGACTAAAGCCATAAGTACATAGGTGGAGCCAAGTGAGGGGGATTTTTGGTAACATGTTCATGAAAGTGAAAGTGAATGCATATATAGCCGTTGAAACTCCAGGCCCCCTGAACTGTCAGATGTGTTCAGTGATACTGTTAGCTGTTCTTTCATGCATATAGCATTGGAAACTCATGACTTTAACAATCACACATCTTAAATCTTGTAATCAGCCAATGGCATTTCAAAAGAAGGCAGACAAAAATAGGAAGTTAAAGTTATCTTTTATAAACTGTAAATTAAATTATCTTGGAAGGAAAAAAATGTGTCTTGAAATAAAGTATAAAGTATAGAAAGTCACAGAGGTCCAAAACATAGGAGATATTTTCTTTCCAAACAAAGATTGATAAGACATTCAAGATGCTAAAGGTTGCTCTGAAAAACAGGAGCAATTATATATTTCTTCTTAAAATAATCAGATGCAAGGATACAGTGATAAAAATGCAAATCGTAAGGTGCTCTTAGCTAGCTAGAGGTTAAATCAATGTTTTTCCTCAAATCAAAACATCAGAATTTTTCCTCAGTCAAGTTTTAATTTTTAAAGGTTGAATATTTATGGGGAATCTAAAAGCTAAAATTGTCACAAGTCCTTGGAAAAAGGTTAAGATTTAAGTATTAAGTAAACATGAAGTGTTCATGAATGAGCTTGAAGTGTCCATGAACACCTTGAATTAAAATGCAAAGCATTCTGAAGAGAAAGTTTGTATCTTTCATCAAATTTCCAACAGAGTCCGAAAATGTTTAATAATTACTTTCCTAGAGGAGTATTTTTCTTTTTTTTTTCCTTATCTGTCTTCTTTTCTTTTCTTATCTATCCATGAACTAGACAGGTTTACAGACATCATACTTAATGTGTGTTGATGGCTTTATATAATGTCATATAATCTTAGATTTGTAGAATTTCAGACTTCATCCTCATGAATCTCTTCTGGTTTCGGTGCCAAATAAATGATAAATCTATGCTTAAGAATCACTGGTGTGAAAAGTGCAAAAAGGAGCTTTGGAGCCAGGGAGATTTGAGTTCCAAGTTTCCTCTGCCTCTTAGTCAGGGTTCATAAACTTCTTGTCGATCTTATTGTTCTTCACTTGTAAAAATGATAATCATATATCATAGGGTTGTAGTGAATTAAATGAAGAAGTATATATACCTCATATATATACCATTTGGCATCTAGGTAGAACTCTGTATTAGTCCAAGATATTTCATTCTGTGTTTTACCACTTATTAGCATATTCTTCTATATACTGTATTATTGCCTGGTATCTACCTAGAAGTAATTTTCCCTCAATTTTTTTGAAGGCTTGTATTCATACAAATCTAAATCCTATTCTGCCTCACAACTCCTCCATTCTTTGTATTCTCATTATCTTTGCCATTCTTTTGAGAATTATTCATATGTTTTATACCAGACTGTCTGTAGTCATTCTGCTACCAGACTTTCCAAGTGATTTCTGAGAATTTCCTATTTTGTCTGAAAGCTTCAGTTAAGCACTTTATGAATGCAGATCTTCTGGGACTATGTTTGCCCCATCTTTGAGGTTCACTGCATAGGTCTCAGGTTGTCTTGGTGGCAGTTCTAGCATTATGACCCAAATTCAGAAAACTGTGAAATGAAATGTTTGCTTCTGTAACTTCTGATACAATCAGTCCAGGGAATACCTTTGCCCGTTCATAACAATTTAGACACAATTCTTTCTGCAAATGAAATAAAATAGAATGAATTACCAGACAGTAGGGTAAGATTTCCTAGGTGTCTATTTGTAGGTAGCCTTTGTGGGGAAAAAACAGTGTAGAAGAAAAAGAAATAAACCCATAACTTTTATGTATACTTGTATTTGTCTATATATCCTCCTTTGTAAAATTAAGAGAAAAGAATCTCACAGGTGATGATAGAAGCTATTTGAAAAATATTTCCAGAGACATGAAGCATATCTATTTCCCTAAGTTCCTAGGGTTTTTTCGGAGAAAACATTCTATGAGCTAGAATGTCTCCTTCTCTATCTCAAGACCTATCTAGCAGCTGAAGTAAGCCAGTATGTAGAAATGAATGAGCCATGATGGTAATCCCTTATATTTGTCATTTCTGTATTTTTTCCACACATGTGCATTTAGTGTCTAACATCAGCCAAACATCACGATAGAAGCGTCTGGTACATAGAGGAGGAGAACAACACGACTCCTACTCTCTCACTGTCTAGTAAGAGGAGACAGACATATGAACAAATAAGTTGTGGAAAACAGACTATGTGCAGGAATGTTCAATGCTTCCTGCGGCTGTAAAAGAAAGCTTTCTGGGAGTATTTTTCATTTGAGTCTCAGCAGTGGGGAGCAGGGCCAAGGTAGGGTGTTTTGAGCAGGAAAAGCTGCACTTCCAGAGCTGCAGAGAGATGCCTGCCCACGCTGAGACCTATCCATCTCCGGCCCCAGTGGAGGGCAGGGCCCTTGGTCCATAGGAATCATTTCCCCATGCTACAGAAGTGAGAATGGAGCTTCAGAGTAGTTAAGAGCTTGGCGTGGAGGCTCCAGTTTATTAAATTACATCACTGACCTGAGCAGAAGGCTTCCAATTCCTGGTCTACCAAATGTTTCTGCTTGCTTTGGCTATCTGGAGACAATGCATCCTTCCTTTCCTCAGGTCCAGCTCCTCAGATCTGGATTTGGATTTTTTTTTCAGTTGTGTACTTTCACCTCTGTGGAACAGTAGACATTAAACAGGGAAGCTGAAATCATGTAATATAGTTGCTTTATTAGTAAGCCATATACAAGCATTTCAGTTTGGTTCTAACCAGTCACCAGTGAATGTACCTATGTGTTTTTTCTGTTCTTATCATGCTTTCCTTCTTCCTCCCTATGCTTTCTTCTTGTGATGTTCTCATTGTTCTGACTTCTAGTGTGAAGCAATTCTCTACAAGATGCACTTTAAAATTAAAGAACATCTTCCTGCTATAAGTGACAGACTTATTTTGCAAGTCGAGGGATGAGACGTTTAAATAAAATTTAAAATAAGCTCATTAAAATGGATGGTTTATTGAAAAACAACTAACCTATACATAAGTTTATGGAAGTATATTTTCTTTGAGTCCAGAAAATATTCATGTATTCACAAGCCTTCTGTGCTTCAGTTCTGTTCTAGGTCTTCATCTAGAGGATTAGAAGATGAATAAAACATTGTTCTCACCTCTAAAGGGTTCTCAGTTTAGTAGGAGAGGCAAATATTTAAGGTAACGAAATTGAAACACCGAATACAGCATAAAACAGTGGAGGCACATTCAAAATCCAGAAATGATCTTGAAGAAAGAGAGGCTCAGTCTAGAGACTAAGAAAAGTTTCCTAGAGAAAGGAACCTCAAAATTGCATTTTAAAAACTACAAGTTTTCTAGGAGGAGGAAGATAATGGGAGCATGATATTCAAAGTAGAAAGATGACTCTATGCAAAGATGTTGACGGGTGAAATGTCATGTGTGGCTCAGGAATGCTAAGTCTGTCAGCTTTAAATTTCCAGCATGAAAGCATAGGAGGAGGTAAGGTCCTGGCCAGGCGAGGGGTGAAAAGCTTTGGACATCCACCTGATTCCTCAGACATCCCCCTCTGGGCTGTCAGAAGACAGTGGAGGGTTAAGAGCAAGAAAGATAATTGAACAGACTCACAGCATAGAAAACATGAATACTTTTGCAGTTTAAAGAATATAGTGATGGATAAAGGGAGGGGGAAAGAGTGCAGATTTAGATAAGGGAGACCAGTGAGGAAATTGCTACAAAATCCAAACACAGGTAATAAAATATTAAAACAGAAACACACAAACTCACAAGCATAGACACCATTACACGAGAAGGGAAGAGAAGATTATTTAGGGGGAAGAATCTTACTAGAAACTAGTGGCTCATTGGATTTCAGTAGTGAGGAAAACAGGCCAAACGTTACTCCTAGCTTTCGTGCTGTGGAGGAAGAATGAGAAGTGGTACCACCCACCAAGATAGGGAATCCACAACAAGGAGGTTTGGGGGGAAATAGTTATTCATTAATTTAACAAATACCATTGAATATTTACTATATGTCAATATTGCTTTAGATGTATATACAAAAAAAAAAAGCAAACTGATTTTCTGTTCTTAGGTAGTTTACACTTACAGAGAAAGCAGATAATGTGCAAAAGAACTATATAATTCCAAGGAGTCATAAATTCTATAAAGAAAACTAAAGGAGGTAAGCAAATAGAGGGAGGATGTACCCTGGGAATGCTATTTTAGGTAAGATGGTTGGAAGAAGACCTCTCTCAGAAGGTGATATTTAATTGGAGAAATAAATGAAGCAGATACTGGCATGAAGATCTGAAAGAACATTTTAAGCAGAGCGAACAGTGACTACAAACACCATGAAATAGAAATAGTTTGGGCATGGAATAGAGAGTGTCAACATGGGGAATAGGGTAAGAAATGAATTTCAGAGATAGGAATTGACCTTGTAGTAGAGAAGAGTTTGGATTTTTTGCCATTTGAAAAGGAAATCCTGAAGGGTTTGACCATCAGAGTGACAGGTTCTGATTTGTGTTTAAAAGATCATGCTGGCTGCTGGGCATAGAGAATTGATTGCAAGAGACCACTGTAGATGCAGAGAGACTAGTGAGAAAGCTTCTTCAGCACTTTGGGAGGGACATCATGGTGTCTCGGAGTAGGGAGATGGTGAGGAGTGTCTAGAGTCACTGTGTCTATTGATACAAGGATATGTGGACAGATTCAATCCAATGTGTGGAAAAATACTAGATTTTTGCCCTGAGCAGTTAAAGTGTGGGAAGAGCAAAGTTTGGGGGGGAATATGGAAGAGAGAAAATTAAGAGTTTGTTTTTGGGTATGTTTAGCTTGTGATGCCTTTTGGATATTGATATAGAGAGGTCGGGTTATATAGTGTGGTTGGTTATCTTCCTGTGGAGTGAAGAGAGAGTTCCAACTGGAGACAATGTGGGAATCATCAGCATATCTTTGATTGAGATCACCTAGATTAGAGGAGGACAGATGATGGAAACAGGCAGAGAGAGCCGGGAGGAATGCTACAAAAATCAGGATCAGGAGGTCACTAGCAAGGAGAGGAAGAAGAAACAGGGAGAGATTTGGGGAATCTGAGCTGTAAATTTCAGTAATAAAGATTTTACTAGAAAGATGGACTAACTATGTCAATTGCTATTGACATGTCAGAGAAGTTAAACATTGTTGGTACGGAGTTTTAAAAATTTGCAGACTTCTGCCTTTGAACTAGCTCAAAAATTACAAATTAAGGCTAGTTTATACAAAATTATTGTACAAAAGGAAGAATATCATTATGGGTGCAAATAGCTGTTGTGGGACCAGAGAGACAGATGTGTGTCTAAATGGGAGAGAGGAGGGGGAAGAACAAGCAGCTGACTTCAGAGCCAGAAATGCCTTTGGCCAAGTAGGCTTGCTTACTTACTTACCCACAAACCATGTAATATAAATACTTTATTCTGAGAGAGAAGCAAAAAGGATTCTGTGCTGCTGATGAGATCATGACCAAATTTAATTTCAGTTTTCTCAAGTTCCACTGGCCTGTGTATAGGCTTAATTAGTATGTATAACATTAAGTTAATTATTTTGCTTGCTTGTTGCCCATGTGTATAATGGATAAGTCTGCTCCTCTACCCTGTGTTATTTCTAGGAGTTTCCAGAGCATGGGTTCATCAAACACTCTGTTCTTAACAGAAATCTTTCTCTCCCCTGCTCAGTGTCATGCCTTTTTCTTAGAGGCTGTAAGCATTACTCTCCTTCAGTTTAGGACTTCAAACAGATTTCAAACTCAGCAAAAAGAAAGTCTCTATCCTATCATTTCCATTTTTGATCTCCCCAATAATTATTAACCAAGAACACAGCGCTCACCCTTTCTTTGTTAAGCCAAAGAAGGATACTCACATGGAATGCATAAATCCACTCCTCTCCAGTCTGTCCCATTTGCTTGACAAATGTGTCCAGACATGTCTGAACCACAGCAGAGGACACAGCCAATGATTAAGCTGAACCTTTTGCCACATAGATTATGGGATTTGTAAGACATTGAAAACCCACAGTAATGAAGGAGATTTTTAAAAATGAATAGTATTTTATAGCCTCAGGCAAGGAAAGGAAATAATCCAGCTCCTTTATTTTTCACTTGAAGAAATTGAAATACAGTAAATTTAACTGATATATCTAAGGACACAAAGCTCAATTTTGTAGAACGCAGACATGTACCCAAATCTCCAAATCTCAGACTATTTCTCTTCCCAATAAAGTAAATACACACACACACACACACACACACACACAAATGCCACAGTAACTGAATATTGGATACAGTCTAAATACATTGAGTAGGTAGATTAATTTTACTATACTCTTGGAAACGAGCACTATTTGGATGGGAGGCAAACATGGCAATTATGTGGATGTGTCACATTATGGATGCAGAAAGAAAAGTAGGATGCTTGGTTAATTTCTCTTTGTCTTTCAAGTTTCAAATTGTGTTGACTTGTAATGTGGAAGCAATAGTTTTGACCACGTCTGCTTGGAGGATGGAGAACTCAAAAAATGTTGGCAAGGAATGTAAAATCTTAATATTTAATTTCTGGATGTTCACCAATCTTGTGGAGAGTAGCATAGTGTAACAAAAAATTCATAGTAAAGTGTATTTACTGAAACAACTGTCAGCTGAAATACAAATCTAATTGAACTAATTATTTGATTAATGAATCAACTCAATCAGTTAAACCAATGGCTTTTGAAAAGCATGTTAGAGTTTTTAGAATTTATTGGTGTAAATGGCTGGAAATGAGATTTTCCAGTTAGATGGTTACATTAATACAGTCTCCATCAATCCAGTCTGGGTTCTACATTCCTGCCAGAATTACCTTGTTAAGATCCTCTGCTTAATTCAATCCCCTTATTAAAACCTTTCCCTCTATTTGCCACAGAATGAATTTCAGGTTTCTTTATGTGGCAGTCAGTGTCCTCTCTGTCTGCCTCAATTTATCTTTCCAGTGGTGCCTCCTATTCTCCTTTCTAGCCATAATCTTTTTTTCTCTTCTTTTTAATATTCTACTATATATCTTTTATTGAACAACTTCCCCCAAATTATTTTGCTTATAAACCTCACATACTTAATCACCTCTAGGCCTTTATGTTTATCTCTCTTATTGAAATGCCCTTGTCAACTTTCTTTTTTTTTTTTTTTAAAGATTTTATTTATTTATTCGACAGAGATAGAGACAGCCAGCGAGAGAGGGAACACAAGCAGGGGGAGTGGGAGAGGAAGAAGCAGGCTCATGGCGGAGGAGCCTGATGTGGGACTCGATCCCAGAACACTGGGATCACGCCCTGAGCCGAAGGCAGATGCTTAACCGCTGTGCCACCCAGGCGCCCCCCTTGTCAACTTTCTTTACTTATTGAAATCCTATGACTTCTTTAAAGACCCAGATCAAATGTCAGCTCATCTGAGAATCCAGTAACTACTTATTGACTCCAACACAACTCATAATCTCTGTCTTCATAGGGCCTTCCAGGCTACTTAGCTGTCCCTTTTCCTATACAGAATGGCATACACTTTTCATTCCCTAAAGTAGCCAATTCAGATCTTACTACTCTTTTCAACCCTTCAGTTCTACTACTGTCAGCAATCATTCAACTAAGTCACTGGAAAACCAGCTGTTAGGTGTGAACTCTACCAAATTATATCCCTCAACCTCCAAATATAGCCATGTCCCCACTCCAGCTTCTCTGTCTCCCACGAAGCAGTGTCACCTTCCAAATCTTACACCTGTGTTCTCAGTTGCTTTCCTTTCCTCAACAGGGATTTTGCCATATTTCTCTCTCATACCTTTAATATCTTCTTTTTCACTGTCTCCTTCTTGTCATTCTACAGTACACTTGTTTTTGCTCTTGTTCACTTTTAAGAACAGTGTCTTTCAGTATTTCTGCCTCTTTCAACAACACCCACATTGTTTATTGCTTGTTTTTTATTTGATGAGCAAATGTATGGAAATGTTAGTTGATACACACAACCTTACTTTACTTCTGTTTATTCTTCAGTTCCAGGCACTCAGGTTTTCCCTTCCACTGCACTACTGAGATGGTGCTGAAGTCCAAACCAATGGTCTTCACCTTTGTTCTCATTTCTTCACTGTTCTCCATCATTCAGTACCATTGAGCACCTGTTTTTCATGAAATACTGACAACTTTTGGTTTTAAGGGTATGGCTCTTTCAGTATCCTCTCTTATTTTTCTGGGTTTTTTCCTTGTGTATTAGGAGCTCAAGTTATAGTTGGACAGGTCTGATAATTCATGCCCTTCGTGAAATATCATCAGTGGCTCCTTGTTACCTACATAACAAACTTTGTGGCCTTTCCCGGTCTTAATACAATCTAACTTTCATACAGACCTTTTAGTAGCCATACCAGAAGGCCTCCAAAATATCACACACATTCGTACCTTCAGGCCTTGGACTTTGCTGTTGCTTTCTGTCTAGAACGCTGTTCACACTTTTCAACTTGAGAAAGTCATGCTTATCTTGCAAATTATCTCCCAAATGTCATTCCCACTGTGCCACTTGCTTCCTCTGATCATTACATGGAAAATTAGTAACTGCTTCTGTGTTGCCTTAGCACTATTTATGTGCATTACAATTTGTAGTAATTATATATCATATATAGGAAGTATTTCGAAAACTTTTTCTATTTCCCATTATACTATCCCCTTAATTCAGTCAGGGTCTATATCTTTGCATTCACTGTGCTTGGCACAGTGTAAGTGGTCACTAAGTATTGATTTATTTGATGATAGTCTTTCCTCCATCAAAGCTTTTGGTGAGGGGAATTCTATAATATTCCTTCATATAACATATCTCCATAAAAGAAATTAATGATGGAAATTGAATTAAAAATAGTTTCTCTGCAATTTAGTGAATTTGCAGTAATTATGGGAAGTTATTTATCCTCATAATAACTACAACAAAATTAAATATTTCAAATCAATATTTTAAAGTATAATATGTGTTTATTTTGCATGTTAGATCATTCCAGTTCAATTAACACTAGCTGTAGCTCTTGTTTTTTCATCTTAAATTATTTGTCTTCTCTGACTTTTCTCTGATTTCTCATCGTATTTTAGTATGTAGACCATGGTTCTGATAAACTGCCATCTTAAAATGAGTTGATACTCTGAATGCACACTCAACAAGACAGAGTGTGAACATTTTACAAATTGTTGATCTCCCAAAAACATTGATCACTCATCTGATAGCTTCTTCTTTTCTCAGTCTGATTTTACTTTATTTACTTTCTTGAACTCCATCCCACTAATGAGTGCAATTAAATGTTTAAGAAAGCCTCATATGGGGCAAATTCCATCTTGTTTTACATTAAGCCATGAAATGACCTTCCATCCCACAAGGAACAGTCTGAAATTTTCATCCACTGAAGGCCTTGAGGCCAGAAATAAAAGTTTGTATTACCTATGGCCATTGAACTGTGGGAGAACCAGATCATACTGTTCAAATCGGCAGGTACTATGGCTCATGTGACTGAATAAGGAACTTATGTGCCAGAGTCCAGCACAATTGTTATGTATTACGGATGTTTGTAAATGAAATAATGATGCCATGGTAATTATTTTCTACACTTAAACTCATTACATGATATTTCCTGTGTAGTTTTAAGATTCTAAGAGTGTTTGCATAGTCAATGTCTGTGATTGATGTAATTCAGGTATTAAGTGTTGATGGATTACTTTTCAACTCTTGGGATTTGCTTTTGTCCTTTTAAAAATATACAGACATGCTGCCATTGCCTGTACTCAAATATAAGTAAAATATCCATATGATTACTCTCATTAACTTTTAATCTAAATACTTAGGCTGATGTAGTCACCACCGACATTATAGTATTATAGTCAGTAAGGACCTTACCCATTTACCAGACATTCAGAAATAAGGAACTACTGAATGTGTGAACTTCAGGACAGGCTTTCCATATGTATGTTATGATTTTGGATGCCCATACTTGATCTCAGACTTTTTTTTTTCCAAACAGCTTTATAATAATATTAACATTCAAAATGTTTAAAAAAAAAACAACAACAAAAACAACTCATAATTCCAGAACCTAGAACTAAATCATTGGCATCAGTGTCCTATGTTCCATTCCAGATAACTTTTATAACACAAAATTGGAATCTTAACAGGTATACAATTTTGTGTATTCACATCTTTCCAACAGAATTGCTTATGTTGCTAAAATCTTTTAAATTTTTATTTTAATTATGATATTATAGTCTAGAGATTTGGTATTTTAAGATTTACATATACTCTCAATTTGTTTATTTACAAAATACTCATGTTTATTGCAGAGCTATAAATCAGCAAGCAACCTGAATTAAAAAGAAAAAGTACTTATAATTCCATTTCCCAGACACAATAACTGTTAATATATTAGAATACAGCTTGAATATTTTAAATATCTATCTTCCTTTCTAACTATTTATACAAACATGCATATAAATCTGTTATGTGTATATTTTTTAAAATGTGACCACATAACGCATAATAAGAGTACACAAATTATAATCAGACATTTTATAATAGTACATTTTGACCAATCTTCACATCTATAAATCAGAGTTATCTGTATAGTATCTCCTTTTTGGAATATATCATAGTTTTTATTTTAAGATTTTATTCACTTATTTTAGAGAGAGAGAGAGAGAGAGTGGGGGAGAGGAACAGAGGGAGAGGGACAAGCAGACTCCATGCTGAGTGCAGAGCCTGATGTGGGCTCGATCTCAGGACCCTGAGATTATGACCTGAGCTGAAATCAAGAGTCAGACACTTAACCAACTGAGCCACTGAGCATTCCATATATACCATAGTTTTAAAGTAGCCCCCTGTTGTTGCACTTTTAGAATGTATTTAGTTCATTGCAATACTATCGTGAGCATCTCTGTCATTATGCAGTTGCCTTTTCAGAATAAATTTCTAAAATGACATCAAAGGTATACATATTTTTAAAGCTTTGATATTTGTTGACTGGACATCATGAAGAAAAGCTTATGCAGAGTTATATTCCTAACAGCAGTGATGTAACACAACTTAGCCCTTTTGAACATTTTTTAAAAACTTCATTTTTTAAATTTTAATTTTTTTTAAAGATTTTATTTATTTATTCGACAGAGACAGACACAGCCAGCTAGAGAGGGAACACAAGCAGGGGGAGTGGGAGAGGAAGAAGCAGGCTCATAGCAGAGGAGCCTGACGTGGGGCTCGATCCCATAACGCCGGGATCACACCCTGAGCCGAAGGCAGACGCTTAACTGCTGTGCCACCCAGGCGCCCCTAATTTTTTTAAGTTTTTATTTAAATCACTTAACATACAGTGTAATATTAGTTCAGGTGATTAGTTTTAGTGATTTGGCACTTACATACAACAAACACCCAGTGCTCATCATAACAAGTGCACTCCTTTATCCTATTTAACCCATCCCCCTACCCACCTCACTTCTGGCAACCATCAGTTTGTTCTCTATTGTTAAGAGTCTGTTTCTTGGTTTGTCATTCTCTTTTCTTCCCCTATTATCCCTTGTGTTTTTTTTCTTAAATTCTACATGTGAGTGAAATTGTATGGTGTTTTCTTTGACTTATCTCACTTAGCATAATACTCTCTAGCTCCATCCACATCATTGCAAAGGGCACAATTCCATTCTTTTTTATGGCTGATTAATATTCCATGGTGTATATGTGTGTGTGCGTGTGTGTGTGTGTGTGTGTCTCATCTTCTTCATTCATTCATTCGTCGATGGACATTTGGGCTCTCTCCATAATTTGGCTATTGTTGATAATGCTGCTATGAACATTGGGATGCATGTATCCCTTCAAATTAATATTTTTGTATTCTTTGGGTGAATGCCTAGTAGTGAAATTGCTGGATGGTAGGGTAGGTCTATGTTGAACTTTTTGAGGAACCTCCATACTGTTCTCCACAGTGGCTGCATTAGTTTGCATTCCCAGTGCAAGAGGGTTCCTCTTTCTTCACATCCTCACCAACATCTGTTGTTTCCTGGGTTGTTGATTTTAGCCATTCTGACAGGTATGAGGTGCTATCTCAGTAAAACAAATAAACAAACAAAAAAACCCCAACTCTTTATCATAAGTTGCTGAATTTGCTTAAACACATAAAATACCTCAAATCTAAACAATTTGAGACAATGGTTATGTTGAAAATGTACCTTTGATATCACATTGAAATGATTATTAATTTATCTTAGCATGACAATGACTAGTGATATATTCTGTCACTTGATCATAATTTCAAAATAAAAGTAGAGACAGTGTGATAATGATGCACAGACCCCAGCATCTCTATTATCAGGAGCTTGTAGACAGAATTCTTTCAGATTACAGCATTTAAAAAATGTTTATGTAGATTTCACTTAAGTGAGGGTTCCAAAATCTATGAAACATTAAGAAAACCAACTAGAGTTGTTTTTTTTTTTTTTCTTCTAGGAGATACTGTGCCATTTTATAAGTGCAACCACTGAGAACAGCTCAGTGGTTAAATTTATCGTTAGTTAATAGTCGAGTTTCATGGACTGAAAGTTATGAAAACATTTATTAAGTATGCTACTTCCCATTTGCTTTTCCTGACTTTAATATTTAGTCACAATAACTTGGTTGTGCTTTTAAGAAAGCTCTAAAATATTTGTAAAATTCGTTCAATAAGAATATTTCAAGTCCATATGAATCTAATTTCTTTTTTATCCTTGGAAAAATAAAGCCAAATAAAATTAAATCAGGCTCCGTGGTTTCTAGTATGGTAGTTTCTGGCCTGACATTTAGTGGTGTCGGAAGTGCAATCAAAGGGAGAAGTGCTTGTTTTGTTGATGTCATTTATCACCTTGTCAGCTGGATACAAAGTAGAGATTTGGCTTCTAGTCCAGATAATGTTACTGGAACAGCTCTCAGTCTGACAGGCTTGTTACCCATATACAGTGGTCAGAGAAAAATGCCTCACATTTCAAGACCTTTCATTTGCTACTCCTAACTAGCAAGTACATTTAAGGTTTTTTTTTTTCAAATCTAGTTCATTTACCATGCTATCCAGAGTGTATCTTTTTTATCCTCTAAACCGTCCTTATTTTCACATAAGTTCTATATGCTATGAATGGATAAAATGGAATATCAAGGTAGACTTCAGATGTTATAATTGTATATGTTATAATATCTCTCAGCATGCATTAACATCCAAGAGATACTATACAAGATAACTCATATAAAGTATGTTTTGTATGTACTCAATGGAGATTATCATCAGGAGGAAAAGGAGAAAGGGAAGGATGAGAAAGAGGAGATGGGAAGGAGACAAAGGGGAGAGAGAAGTATAATGAATGCTTAGCGAGTAACAGAAGGTCCTTGCATAGGTAGCTGTTATCAGAGAATTAACTACAACAGGATTTTTCCAAGTGTGGTCTGAAGACAACCTGGAAAAAGTAACACTGTTAAAAATTGAGCTTCCCCTTTGCTATTCCATATCTGCTAAGTCAGATCAGATTCCCTTGGGATGAGGCTCAAGGATCTGTATTTTTCATGAGCACCAGAAATGATCTTGTGGTCACTGAAGTTTGAAATGTATTGAATTAAAATGTAAAGCTAATTAAAAATTCTGACCTATGGCCTGATTGAAAAAAAATTGTATTGGCTTAGAAAATCTATTAATATATTATGGCTTGTCCTTAAGCATCAAGAAGAGTGTAGAACACTGAACAGTCTTAAGAAAATAAACTTTTTATGGAGAAAGCACTGGAAAGTAGAAACTACTACAGACTTACTTACCCTGTTCTGTTCACTGCTTTTGGAAGATGCATTCTTAAAACGCCGGCAGGAGAATTTTAGGGTAAGATGACTTTTTACTTTGCAGAGTGATTTTATTTCAAGAGTGTCTACATGATGAGTGTAATTAATGTTTAAGTAACACAATAATTAAGCTGTGTAGGTACAACTTCTCTCTGAATTTCTGAAGCATAAAAATTGTTTGAAGAATTTGAATATGTTTGCATGCCAACATATTTACTATAAAACTATTGATGTTGAAACATATTTTGTTCAGGCAAATATGGTAAATACAATCTGAGTAATAGATAATGGTTGGTGCTTGATCATTGTTAATAGTGATTTTCCTTAAATTAAAAAAAAACTTTGGGGGGCATATTTTAGTTTTAACTTCTGAGAGTATAATCCTATTTCTCTATTTATATAATTTAAATAAATTTTCTCATTCAAGAAAAAAATTAGCATAGGGGCGCCTGGGTGGCACAACGGTAAAGCGTCTGCCTTCGGCTCAGGGCGTGATCCTAGCGTTATGGGATCGAGCCCCACATCAGGCTCTCCGCTATGAGCCTGCTTCTTCCTCTCCCACTCCCCCTGCTTGTGTTCCCTCTCTCACTGGCTGTCTCTATCTCTGTTGAATGAATAAATAAATAAATAAATAAATAAATCTTTGGGGGAAAAAAAAGAAAAAAAATTAGCATAAAAAAGCAAGAGATGCATTCACAGTCCCAAAGGTCAAATGCTAATTTTGGATTTCCTTCATTTAAAAAAATGTTACCAATATCAGTGTTGAAAATATTGATTATTAGTGAAAAAACACATTTCCTATGGAGCTCTTTTGACAGGTACATTTTAATCTGTGTTAAAAACATATTAATCTCTGCCTCTTTTCCCTCTAACGTTTGAAGTTGAATTGCAACACAAGGATATTATGCAAATCAAGACAATTCTTTTCAAAGCTATGAAAATTTAATGTCAAAAAATACATATTTTAGCATATATTATTTAGTGAAAAGTTCATTTTTATTTTTTCTGCAAAAGTGCTCTAAGCTTTGGAGTAAGAGAATTTTGTGGGTGCCTTGTTTTACCATATGTTTCAGAAGTTTTAGCTTCCTAATAGGTACCCAAGGTTATTAATATTTAAATATTTTCTGGCCTTGCACCAATTTCATTTTCATTCTGTTATTATTGTTATTATATTATGTAGGAGCATAAATGGAAAATCACTCAAGGGATTAGTGACAGGCAACCATCTGACTCCTGGTCAGTAACTTAGGCTGTGTTGGGAGACCGTGATTCCTGTGAGAAGTAAGCCATGTCAGAACCATTGGGGTGGAAAGCAATAAGGTTGTCTGCAGTTAAAATGTCCTGTAAAATGTAGTATGTCAATTATATTTTGATGAAAAAAGGGTTCTATAAATGATTCTGAAATAATCACCACAACCATCACCAGCCCCACCCCATTGAGAATCATTGCCATGAACACTATAGCAATGACAAGACCTTTAGTTACTTACCATGGACATGGCCTGGCATGAAGTAGGTGCTTATCCAAAAATGACTGAGTTGTTGATTTTTGAGGCTGAGTGGGCGCATGATGCAGTAGAAAGACCATTAGTGGAAGTCAGGAAACTGATGTGCATTTTACCACTGTCACTAACACTTTGACTCAGAGAAAGTCCACTGATCTTTCCAGGCTGCACTTTTCTCCTTTGAGGAGAAATGGCTTGAGGTAGATGATTTTGAATGTTTTCTCTGGTTGCACAATACACACAAGGCGATAAGAAAAACATAATACATAGTGATGAGGTAGACAATGATTAGATCACAATGAAGTTAAGTGAAAGAATACTAGGAAAGGATAATTAGAAAAATATTATGAAAAAAGTCTAAATATGAAACATGTTTGGGACAGAAATAAAATAGGTAGAATAAGAAAAATAAAAGAAGGAATTATGAAAGTATCTTTAAGAGTAGGAAGGAAATAGACACTGGTAAAAGGATCAGGTAAAAAAGAAAGAATAGCAGTATTTTTCTCTAAACTGATATGTGAGTAGTTAGAAAACAAATTAATAAAATGGTATTTTATTTTTTATTTTTTTATAATTTTTATTTTGTTATATTAGTCACCATACAGTATATCCCCAGTTTTTGATGCAATGTTCCATGATTCATTATTTGCGTATAACACCCAGTACACCACGCAATACGTACCCTCGTGAATACCCATCACCGGCCTATCCCAATCCCTCCTCCCCCTCCCCTCCGAAGCCTTAAAAGGTGCTTTTCAGCACATCTGCTTTAGGAATTTTAACTATGTTTTTAAAATTATTTGACAAAAATAACAATGTGGATTCATTCTATAGTTCCTCACCCTTTGCTTTTTTTGAGGACTATTTTAAATATAAAGATATCTTCCAAAATCGATTAAAAAAACCAAACAACTCCATTTAACCTCACGTGGTCAGTAGATATTTAATGCCTCAATATACTGCTATACTTTACCGTAATATCAACTTAACACATCTACTTCCATTCTTTTGAACTATGCTCTTTTATTTATATAATAATAATCTGGGATAATTTTAATCCCTAGACTATTGCATTTTCTATGTATTGGAAACCTGTTGAGCTTTCTATATCTGTATATGAACAGACAAAACTACCTAAGTTTGTATATGGCATAAACCTATATGATATGGTTCTGACTAGAATTTGTATTTCATGTTTATTATTACTATTTTTAGTGTTCGCCTTTTCATCATGCCAAATCAGTTCATTTTTTTAAAACAGTTGCTTATGGAACATCAGAATAGATAAGGCACTTTTCTGTATGCTATGGCATAAATGTGATATAATATATAGAGATAGATAGATGATGGTAGATAGACACACCAAAAACTTATGTATTATTAAATATATAAATATTCTTTGGGTGACCGAGTCAGTGAATATGAATTTAGTCAGGAAGAGATAATTTTTAGTTGTAGTAGATAAAGATTATAATGGTAAAGTTAGAATGATTCGGCTAGTACTTTTATGGCTTGTGGCATTTGAGCAGATACAAGAGGTACAGAGGGAAAGGCATGAATAAAAGTATGAGCTTGCAATGTGTAAAGTGGTTTTTGGAGACACTGAGTAAATTAGTAGACTAACCTTGCTATTTCAGAAACCTCACATGAGTAGTGGTATATACTACCATCTAACTGGTTGGGACCCTGTTATAAAGCCAGACTAGTAGAGCTCGACATTTATCCTGTGAGCAGCAGAAAGCTTATAGATAAGAGAAATATTTACATTATTAAGTATACTTGAAGGTAGCATGATTCTATCTTAATTCTTATTTCTGATTTAACTTTTAAAAAAGAATATCTACTTTGTAAATATGTGTGTTTCAGAGAGTTTAAATACTTTTGTATATTAGATGATTTTATTAATTGCCAATGGTAATAGAAGCATTTTAAGTAATTTAACACTACTTTATAGATAATAATAGCATTGTCATAGTTATTTATCCTTTGTGTCTTGCCTAATGTGACCAGTTCCTTTGGGAATGACTGTGCAAGACAGTAAAATACAATACAATATTGTAAAATACAATAGGCTTATTCTCATCACAGTCGTTTGTTAGGTGCTTAATTGTGAATGTTGCTCCTACCAGGCAATGTACAGAGATTGCTACATAGGGATTCTTTAAGAATTGAATCTAGGGAATCTAAATGTTTTTAGCATCCTCAATATAGCACACCACTTTTGTAATCACTGGGCTAAATTGTGCTTGGTGTAACATCAGCTGAATGTGTTAAATAGTACAGGTACAAACAGGCTTCCAAACATAACAGATACTGGACCTGATAATACCATGTAGCAGGTATACAAACTCGTATTAACTTAGAGCATGCAGGAGCCAGACAGTGAAAAGAATTGGACTTGCCATGAATAATGCAATGTTTTGTTTTGCATCTGTTAGCCTATCCTTTAGGCCCCTTTTCTCTTATGCTTTGAGTGTTAGAACTTAAATTTCAGTTCTTAATCTTTTCCTTTGTTTATGGCATTCACAAACTAAATACTGAATCTCAACACATGGTCCTTGTTTAGTTGTAAATCTTTATATCAGGTAATTAGAGCATTGGTTTAATTAGCCAACAGACTAACTTTGTCAGAGTAAACTGCACTTGTCTAATATTTATGAAAGAAGTAAAACAGCATTCTCTGTAATTTTATTGATTTAGGAGACCCTTCTTATCAATTTCCCAAAGAGAATATTTAGTTTCTTAGGTATTGTTTTTATTAACCCAGAAATACTTTTAGTACTAAACATTCATCTTTTAGATTACCTACATATGACTGATTTGATTATCAAGAATACTGATATATGTGTGAATATATATGTGTGTATAGTCCCTGTTTGATATAGTAGGTCCATGAAACTCTTCCTGAATTATGAAGTTCAGCCAAAGGAAAAAAAAAACCTCAAAGGTCTTACACATTTTGCATATATAATTGCAAAAAAATAGACCTATGTTAAAGATATACAACCAGAAACCCTCCACAAAATATTAACATTTGCATTGCTTTACATATTTCCTAGAACAATGTAATAATTTGGTTATGTTGATGCTATATTCTGACACAAAAAGTATAACAGTTCACATATTTATCATACTCAAATCGATAGGTTTATTCACCAGACTCTTAAAATCATTTTATATACTGTCTTTTAGAGCAATATTAAGCTTTTTCAGCTACAAAATGTTATCCTACTCAAAATAAAGAACTTCCAAAATGTTTTGCAGTTTCTCTGAAATAATAACGGCCCACCATGTCATAATTTTAGACTATAAAAATACTTTGGAACACAATATTTTTTAAAAAGAATATGGTAACAGGAGAAAGTTGCCTTTTGACATTATAGTTTATCTAATAAAATTAAGAAGCCTTTAAACTAGGATCCATTCATGTTTTTCAGCTTGCTTTTCTACTTGTTGGAGCATATATATGTGCTCTGGTTTTAATCTGATTATTATAAAACTGTGTATCTTGAAAGAAAATCTTTGATAGTGTAGGCAGATATGGGGAGGAAGTCTTCCAGCATCCTTTCTTCTGTTTTTAGCTTTGAAAGGTCCCAGAGAAATCAATCAAGGATCCATCCCTGGGAGAAGAATAGAATAAAATAAAAGATCAAATAAAATTAAATACTGTGGACAAAAGCTTCCATTTGAAAGTACAAAACATTAGTTGATATTATAGGAGAGGAAAATAATGTTATTTCATTGATTTTAAATTTGCAAACTAAATTAAATTGACTCTGAATAACCAATTTTGGTACTCATTAATATACTGAGATGTATTAAACCTGAAATAAACCCAAAAATATTTAGTTTAAAACAAATAGCCAATGCTTATTGAAATAAAAAATTATGATTATCATGAAAATGATTAAGAATCTGTACTGAGTTATGACACTGTTAAATGGAAAGTTATTAGAAAACATAACAGAGTATTAATATCTAATTATAGAAAATTGATTTGTAATTAGCTCTACAGGAGTGCAAAAATAATTCCTGCAGTATTAATGACAACCAGATTAAAGAGGAAAGCTTTTTCCTCCTTGCTCTAATTAGTTTGGTTTGCAAATTCTTATTTATGAAATAAATATGTTATTTATTTTCCTCTAAATGTTTATGGCTCTCAAGCTACCTTTTCTACTGCATGAAAGGTTCAGTTGTGTTATCCTTACTTTGCCTTAAAGTTACTAATATAATCACACAAAGGGTACAGCTACTGAGGAAAAGAAGGGGCAAAAAAACAGGCCTGACCTGAAACCAATGTGTGCATTATTTCTAAATGTTGTCTGGTGCTCCCTTTATTCCCTTTAATTATGTATCCCAATTCCTTTCCAGTGTTGGGAGCCTTCAGGGGCACTGTCAGCATCAGCACCCTCGCTCACACCACACCCAGCCTGCCCTCCTCAGTCCAGACCTGGGTTTCACTTCTCATGACTCCCGTGCCTCACCAAAACTCTGCTCTGTTGGATACCATTCCATTATGTCTTTCTAAATTTCCTGTTGGCAACTCACTACTCTGATATGAAACTGCTAAGTGCTATTCTCTCAAATATTATTTGGGAAATATGTAGAAAAAATTTCCTAGTCCAAACAGACTTGTGAAGATAAGCCTTGGCTTTCATCTTCACAACACCCAAGATCTTGTATATGTTTGTATTCCAATACCTTTCTTCCCTGCTAGACTACAATGTCTGAATGTAGAACATGTTTTACTCACCTCTGTCTTCCTTAGAGGCTAACTCAGTAGCAGTGCCATGTGCTTGGCTACTGTTGGCATCTTATAACTATTTGTTGAATGAATGAATAGAAGAAAAACTCAGTATCTAATATCAATATCTCAGTATTTCAGTAACAGATAAATGCCAACAGTCAAGGGTTTATTCAACTGTGAGGTAATTAATGGTGAAAAGGTAATTATCCTATTTGTCTTTATATGTGTGAAATTTGTGACTTTGTATTTCACATTCCTTCCCTTTAAGGCATTAGTTTTATTCCTCTAGCTAGCTTCTCCCTCCCATATCTGAATACTGTTTTCCAGCTTGTGCCGCTGTACAGTATAAATACCCCGTTTCATATAGAAATGCTACTAGAATGCTGGAAGAGTACTAATCAGTTAAAGCATTACGAACACTGTATGTGGACAATACCTAGTGAAACACCCAGCAACATCCAAAATGCTTCTGGAAAAGGGGCCTTCTAATAATCTTTAAGATGGTTATAAGTTTTGGTAAAAATGTTTGTATAGTATATGGGATAGTGCCTGGCTTCCATGGAAAGTCCTAAATAAATTGTAGTTATGGTTGTATTTCATGCTGATTTTCAAGCCTGCTCATTACTGTAAAATAACTGTTGTGCTGCTAGTTTAAATGTGTAGCGTCATGACTTGTGGCTTTGGCTGGAGGTGAAAGGAGGTAGGAAAAAAAAATGAGTACTGAATTGCTCTCTCTCTCTCCCTTTTTCTTTTCTAAAGCAGCCAAACTGAGGGAATAGAATAGCTTTTTGTAACCTGGACCAGTTTCTTCTCCTTTGCTATGTTAGGTGAGAGGCTCACAGACCAGAGGCTTTAGAGGAGAAAAAAATGCAAATCAAATGCATGGCCCTCAGCCGGCTCCATCCACAACTCTCTTTGCAGTCTGGATGGAAACAAGCACAACCTTGGGAATTGAACACAGTTTATTGGCTCACACCTTGAGTGTTACCACACCTTCCTGGAGAGCTGGTGCCCACCTCCTTTAATGAGGTTTGAGGGAGCCGGGAACTGATAAACATCCAGCAGAATGCGTGCCCCTAAGTTCCTCCTCCCTCCTTTGTCCTTTCCCCATGCCCCATCCAAGGTGTTGGGTTGTAGGAAAGCACTGTTGGAGAAATGAAACAATTTGCAACAGTAACAGGGGCAGATTTTAACTTAGAGTCAGTGGCATAACAAGTGTGAAAGTTTTATTGGAACGGAGGAAGTTCAAGCCTTGTCTATGTCCCACCAGCTGTATAAACTTGAGCCCTCAAAACTTTTTTGGACCTCGTTTTTCTCCCATAAAAATATAGGTTTAATTATTTATCATTTGCAGCTCTAATTATCTATTGTTCCAAAATGAAGTCTTCTTATCCTCAGGCAGATGGACCCAAGAAATCTTATGATATTTTGCTAATACAAAAATTTGAAATACAGAAAATTCAAGGGCGAGAAAGCCTCTCCATTCTTTATTTAATCTTCCAGACTTTGTTTCAAATTCTTAAAGAAAGCCAAGTCTCTGAGGAGAGATATATTTCAAGGAAATCTACAGTGTTTCTATAAAAGATTGATAAGTACATGTTTCAGTATATAAAACATTTGACTTAAAAGGAACAGTGCACATGGCAGATGCTTCTTTATCTAGAAATTTCACAGCTGTCATCTGTTGTAGCAATGATGATTGAAGGAGCAGAATATTGTTTATTCTGCCAAGGAAATTATCCAGCCTTCAGTACATAAAGACTTCTTTCATGTTTCTCACCTTTATGTCCAAAAGCAATGGGACACACCTATCTTCACTTGTAATCAGCTGTGTATTTCTGGTTGGATGTGCTCTCTATGACACTCACACACCCCTTAAAAAATCTGACTTTCACCCGTTTCACTCCATTAAAACTGCTCATTCCTATTGCAATGGCCATCTAACTGCCTGACTGTTTTTCACCTCTTCCTTCCTCAATCTCTGTCTTTGGTGCTTTTCCTGCCCTTCTTCATACATACTCCTTTGAACTTCTCTGCACCATCCTGCATGCACCCTCCACTCCTTGTCTTCTTTATTAGTCTGCTTTCTTCTGTGCAACTACATTGCACCCTCAGAAGGCTGCTCTTTGTATAACTCTCTTTGGCATATTCATTCACTCTCATGAGTTGAGTTTAGTCAGCACCTCTAGGGCCTTGAGTCTCAAATCGCTGTTCTTTAGAGGCCTGACATCTTCCATATATATGCAGCTGCTGTTGGGTATTTCCTCCTGGAGGTTAACTGGGCCCCTGAAAGTCCCAAGACCCAAGGCAAAACTCACTGCCCATGGAAATTTATTTCTTCTTTCTTTCTTACTCTGTTAATAGATACCAGCTCTGAAATTATAAAGCAAAACTTTACTTTCTCATTCCCTTTAGCTATCTCGTTTGTTTTGTGCTATGGGATTTTCCTTCATGACTTTTTTTTTCAAAGTTGCTATGTACTTTTCCCCCCACTATCACTATCCAACTTTCATTACCTTTATGTTAGCCTGAGCTGTTGTAATACTCCATATCATCTCTTATCTTGCCCCAATCCATCTATATCTCTTCTAGGATAGAGTCATAAAATATTCACATTGATTGTATAATTTTTCTTCAGAAGTTTCCATTGCCTTATGCATTGACCTGGAATGTACAGCCTTCCACAGAAGGGCTGGTCTACCTTATATCCAGTACTCTCCTCCGTGTTAATTTAATGTAACCCAATTAATTCTGTTGCAACTGTACACATCTCTGTATCTTGCTCATGTTTTTCTTTCTTTATAAAACTCTTCTTCCTTCCCATTACAACAGTTCATTAAAATAATTCTCTCCCTCTTTTCCTTCATTCCTCCCTCACTCTCCTTCCTGTTTTCTTCCTTCTCTCTCTATTTTTTTTAGTTGAGTTGCCTATTCTTTTATTTATTTCTATGTCCACCTATTTGACAAAAATTTTTTGAGCATTTATTGTGTGCCTGGCACAGTTTTGGATATTGGGAATAGAATGTTAGAACAAAACAAAGACCACACCCTATTGTCCCTTACAGTTGAGACAAAGACACAGATGATGCCCAAATAGTCACATACATTGTGGGCAGTACTGAGAATATGAAAGACAGTAAAGAGCAGAGATGTTCTTTAGAGGCCTGGTCTGTTGTTTCAGGCTCCTTTCATCTGTCACTTTCTTCAGCACTCCCTTTCTAATTACTTGGCCTGGATATAAATTTTGTATACCCATAAAAATACAAACTTCATTAAGACAAGGATTTTTTTTCATTTTTAATTTAATTTTTATATTCTAAGCACCTTAAGAGGAATTCCTAGTGAATGCTCTATAAATGTTAATCAAATGGATAGATGACTGAAGCTCCTCATTCTTTGTTTTTACCTTGTCCTGGGATATTTATATTACCATGTTTTATGCCATTTATTTGCACATTAATTTTATCCTCCATTTGTCTGTATGCACCAAAAAGTCAGGGACTACATTTTACTTATTTTTCTAACCCTGCAATGGCTAGCCCCACAATGTGCAATACTCTGAAGTGTTTATTGAATTGAATAAACACTGTTCATTCAAAACTATCGTAATTGATATATTTATTATTTAAATACAAATGTTAGTCAAATACTCTTCATGTATTGACAGCGGTCTCATTTTGCCATTTGATAACATATTTTTCAATGGCATGATTTAATGGCCTTGCCTGTTTATTTGTTTCTATAAAAATTTTAAGTGTTGAGTGAACTGGACCATATACATAATCTGCATTTTATTTTTCTAAAATATTTACAAAATCTAGCATAGCATCATATAAATTGAAAAGGCTAGGAAAAGAATTGTTAATATTAATAAGCTCAAATGACAGCAAAATTGAATCATTTTATTTAAACTTTTGTTGCATGAGTGAAGTTATGTATAAATTCCTGACATGTATCTTATTAAGAAACAAAAGAATTTAGTTCCATGATGCAGTTGGACATTTGAAAAGCTGCAGATAATATTCGTATTCTGTATGCATCTGACCCTGTTCTTAAGACAGGTATTAATCCATTTAATATTTTACAACAACCATGGGAAACGACACTGTTATTATTCACATTTATAGATGGAGAACCTGAAGCACCCAAGAGTTTATGTAAATTGTCCAACATCAGAGAGCTAGTGAATTCTGTAAGTCTGACTCCAGATTCTATGCCCTGAAGACTGTTTCTGCACCAGCTCTCTTAGATCTGTATGTGCCTCTGAGATGAGAAAAAGGAATGCTGAAGGCATTTAGAAAATAAAGAGAAGAGAGACTAATCTCAAGTATCTTCCCAAATATGTTAAATGCAACTTAACAGACAGCTTCTTAAGTAACTAATCCCATCATCCCCAAAATGATGAATACTAAAGGAGAAGGCATAAAAAGAAGAAATTAAGGGAGAAATGAAATAATTATTTATAATTTGATGCATGCAATTTTATAATTTATCAGAACACAATGATCTAAAGCTGTCTGGTGAAATGTTTTTTTTAAAGATCTCATTTATTTATTTGAGAGAGAGACAGAGAGAGCATGAGAGGAGGGAGGGACACAGGGAGAAGGAGAGGGACAAACAGACTCCCCATTGAGTGTGGAGCCCTAAGCAGGGCTTGACCTCGGGACCCTGAGATCATGACCTGAGCTGAAGTCAGAAGCTTAACCGATTGAGCCAACCAGGCACCCCGAGATCTTTTTGATATTAGAGAATATGGTTCCTCTTTGACTATTTGCTCCTTTTCTCATATTCTGTTCCATTTATAATACTCACTATTTAATATGTTTGAAATGCATTGTCTTCAGGAGTGTGGTTTAAAAGCTTTTTTCAAGTAGAGTTATTTTGTCCTCTGAAGGTCGAAATTCCTATTGTTTTTCTTATAAAAATTCAAAAGCTGCCATTCAGGGCCCATCAGATGTCTATTTGTACTGCCAGATCTCATCATAAAGGAATAGCTGTTCATGCAGATTTAAAAATACATATATATGTTTCTTTTATAAGGTTGCAGTTTTAGATCCTTGGACTATACCTTAAGAAACTCTATAGTGATCTTTAGAAGTAAGAATTGTCATCCAATCATTTTATGAGGCACTTCATTTTAGACTCTGGATTAAATGACTCTCTGGTGATTAAAGTCAGTGGCAATTTGAAGAGGCTATGCTTCCACCAAGTTAAGAGTCTTTGGAAGCATCGTTTCCTTTTATATCCTACAAGAAAGCCACATGGCTTTCCAAGCTAAAGAATATGTCATTCCACTTGTAGGAATCTAACTGGAAGATATAAACATAAAGCACAAACAGTTTTAGGCACAAAGATGATGGCCACTGTCAAGTAATTTGCAGCAACTAAAGAGGTCCTCTACGGGAGCAAAGGCAGGCAGGTTTGCCGGTGTGGAGTATTATGTATCCAGTAAAAAGGTTATTGGTAAAGCCTCTATTCATCTTAGTTGAGAGGCATTTTACATTTTGAGTGAGAAATTATTGCTTTTGCAATAAAAAAATGAAGTTACTTCAAAATGTTATAGCAAGTTCTCCCATCTTACTGTTTGGGAACTTACAGGCTATATAGACAGAGATGGAGAGAAAGATAAATAGATACTAATATTCTGTGATTTATTTAATAGTGGAAATGCTTATTACAGTAATGCAGAAGAAAGTAAATTTCCCATGTATGCTCTTGTCCTTATTTTTTTTCGAGACCTTTATAGTAAATAATGATGAGCATTTTTTCCTGTCATGGTTATTATTTCTAGTTGTACCTGGGGAGATTTTTCTTAGAACTACTTATGTTTTGGTTAATCTTGATGCAAAACCATTCATGCTTGGTGTGCTCTGTAAGATGATGCAGGCAGAAGTTTGAAAAGATCTTTGGATTATTGGGAGTCATGTTATGAAATAGGAAGTAGAATTTAGCTGCTTTATGAAACTAAGTAATCATTGCTTCTTACATAACAGTCTTTCTAGCACTTAGAAGTTCCTTCAGTGAGTTTCTGTTAGTGGTAAACTTCCTTAGATTTCATATAAAATGTCATAATAATTTCCTCACTTCTGTATGATCATTTACTTAGGTATTTGGTTCTATGTTATTTTCTCTGAAAATTAAACATTTTACTCCATGACCTTCTGATTTCTGTTGTTTCTGTCTTGTCTAATAGCTATTCCTTTAGAATATTTTTTTCTGACAGCTTTTAATACTCCTCTCATTGCCCTGGTGTGAAGTTTTACTGCATTCACCTATCTGTAGAATATTTGTATTTGTCTAACTGCTGTAGGTTATGCTTCCTACATCTGAAGTCTTTCATCAGTTATAAGAAATTTGTATCCATTTTCACTTTGAGCAGGTCCCGTCCTGCATTGTACTAGTTTTCTCATTGTGAATCTCATGCTAGAGCTAGGTGGGACTTACCCATTCTCCGTGTCCCTTATCTTCTCTTTCCTTTTTCCATTACTTTGTATTTCTATAAAGAATTCTGAGTTATTCTTCAGCTTTGTCTTCTAAGTCACTGTTTTTCATACCATCATTAGCCTACTGTTTACACCATCCTTTGCATCCTTATTTTCAATATTTTTTCTTTCTATAACTTCCTTTAAAATCACCTTTATTGAGTATAATTTACATGAAATAAACTTTATTCATTTCAAGTGTACAATTCATTATGTTGTCATGCAACCACTAGCATCATGGAAAAACATTTCTGTCAGTCCTTTTTGTTTTACTTCCTAATATTTCTTATCTTTTTTGATACTATATTATTGCTATCACATATTTTTTGTTCATTATTTGTGTCTTTAGTCATTTAGATGTGTTTATCTTATGATACGCATCCAGTTAGTTTTATAATCAACCTCTTGTGGTCTAATTACAGTTTAATTTTGGTTTGGCTTGTTTTTGATAAAATGTGTTTATGGTAGCTTTGCTTCTTATGTGTTTAATAAATGTGCAATGTGAGTGCATATTTTTACACATTGTCATCTGATGATGAAATGACTTTTATTATATGTTCTTCAAGGGAAGATTTGCATTTGCTTTTTCTAGATGTGCCATAGGTATCCAAGACTACCTAAAAGGTTTTATTGTGTAGTATTTCACATTTAAGCAGAATTTTCAAAAAAATAAGGGAATACCTACATATATACATATATATGCCATATGTAAATAAAACAATAATAAAGTTAATACATTTTTTCACTCCCCATAGATTAAGAAACATAACTTCACATTGCCACTTTTGACAATAACTTCTCGGGACCTTACTATCTGGTCAGTTTTCTCCCCATTTTTGTGCCAGAAAATTTTTCTTATGAAGAAATCATTCATTTATGTTTTCAGCAAATAGTTAGTGAATGTGCACTATGTGCCAGATACAGCCCTTAGTGCTGGGAATGCATGAGTTGGCAAAACAGACAAAATCCTCTGCCCTTCGAGAGTTCACATTCTAGTGGCAAGAAGACAATAATTAAAGAGTATAAGTAGCACACATTGTATTTTTGATGGCCATACATGCTGCAGAGGAAAAAATGAGGAAAAGAGTATAGTGTTTAGTGGGGGCAGGAATTAAACTTTGAAAAGGGAAGTCAGGGAAGGGCGCTCTGAATAGAAAGACCTAAGAAGCTGAGGAAATGAGTAGTGAAGTTACGTGGAAGAATAGTTGAGGTAAAAACAGTAAAAACAAAAGCCCTAATGGAAGGATATGCACAAGGGAAAACAAGGGAGTCAGTCTGGCTGGAGCAGAGCAATGACAGAGATGCAGACAAACTCAGAGCTGTAACAGGGGCCAGACCGTGTAGACATTGGAAGAAATTTGGCTTCAGTTCCAAGTGGAACTGGGAGCTTTGGGAGGGTTTTGAAAAATGATGTCATCTGATTTGTTTTAATGGTGTCTGCCTGGTTGCTTGTTGAGATATACTGCAATTGCTCAAAGATAAAGCAGGAAGATCTTCTAGGAGGCTGTTGTAGTAACCCAGATGGCCAGTGGTGGTGGTTTTGATCAGAGGGATGTAAGTGGAGGCGGTGATATGTGGCCAGATTCTAGAGCTACGTTTAAGGTACAGCCTACAAGATTTGTTGGTGGACTGGTTGTGGGCTTTGAAAGAGAAGAGTCAAGAATGTTTTGGGTCTGAACAATTTTAAGGATGGATTAACCACTAGCTGCAATGGGGAAGGTAAGAGGATGACCAGAATTTGGAGAGGAAGGTCAGTTTTGGAAATGTTACATTGGAGATGGCTTTCAGACATCCTAGTGGAGATTTCAACTAGAACAGTAGCTCAGGAGAGAGGTCAGAACTGGAGCTGTACATTTGGGGGGCATCAATGTATCGATTCTGTTTAAAGCCCTGACATTGGATGAGCTCCTTAATGTAGTAAGGCTGGAAAAACGATAAATTCTAGGGATTGAGTCTTGGGGAGCTCTATGTTGTGATTCTGGGAGATGAAGAGAAACTAGAAACACGTATTGAAATTGAGCAGGCCATTAACTAGATGGGAACCAGGTGAGTGTAGTGTCTTAGAAGTGAGTTCAGTGAAGGAGTGATCAAGTGTACCAAGTGGTGTTAACAGTATCATGACAAGGACTTGTCATTTGGTGGGCAAGTCTGAGGCTGATTGGAGTGATTTCAAGGGAGAATGAGAAGAAAGAGAAGTGATTGTTTTTTTTTTTTTTAGCAAAGAAAGAAAATGGGGCCATAGTAAGCAAAGTCAGATAAAAGGGTATTTTTCAGATGGTGAAAAGAATAGCATGTTTATAGGGGGAATACTTGCTGATGCAGAAGGGGAAACTCCTGGGGCTCCGCTCTGAATGGACAAGAAGGCATGAATCTAATGCAGCATAATTGGAGGAGTTGGCCTTTGCTAAGTGCCCAGAGAGACTTGGATTTAAAAGGATGTGTTTTTTTTTTTTAAAGATTTAATGTATTTATTTGAGAGAGAGAGCAACCAAGAGAATGGAAGAGAGAGAACACAAGCAGGGGGGAGCAGCAGAGGGAGAAACAGACTCCATGTTGAGCTGAGAGCCCAGTGTGGATCATGACCTCAGCCAAAGGCAGAGGCTTAACCAACTGAGCCACCCTGACGCCCCAAGGATGTTTAAGGTGTTTCATTGTTGGCTTTTTCTTTTCTTATATAGTCTACAAGATTGCAGAAATGTCCATAGATTTTTACAAATGCAATGCATCATCTTTGTCAATGTAGCATAAAATGCCCCACATGCTCTCGCCCCTTTCTTCATGGTCCAGCCATAATGACCCTTCAGTTTCTGAAAGTGTCACACTTCCCTTTACCACAGATCCTTTGCACATGTTGTTACACCTGCCTCTAAGGTCACCCTCTCTCTGGTTTCATTCAGGCCTTCAGAGCACTTTTCACAGCTGTAACTTTAACGCCAGCCTTTACAATTAGGATTTAATCAGTCTTTACCTTTAGGCTTTAAGTACATGATGCTGGGACCAAATCTCTTAAAACGTATAAAGAGCACGTAGGATACTGAGTACCAAACAATGACATTTCATAATTTATGGATTGACAAGTATGTTATGAAATAAATATATTTTTATTCCTGTACTTAATTTGTATTTATATGATACAAAGTAAATAATACAGGTGCTTTTGTTATTCAGTTTCTCTGCCTAAGTGGTATATAGACTCAACAGTGAATTGCCATAATTGTAATTAGTTCTCTGCTGTCTGGATAACATAGCTTAGTGAGGAAAATATAATCTCAATAGAACAGCAAGTAGTTTACATTAGAAGAGGATATTCTAGCACTTTGTTGACAAGAACAGAATGATTCATACAGAAAATGGTATTTAGCCATCCAAAACTAAGCTTACATTTAAGAACCTTAAATTGTGCTTCTGCAATTTAGAGACAGCACTGCCTCCAACGTGTATAATATTTGCTCACTAAAATAAAAGATTCACTGGTCTCTAAAAGCATGTTTTTTAGTGGAATGTGTTGATGTTGAATTTGAAGTTTGGACAAGACTATGGGACCAGAGGATTGGAAGTCAAAATGTAAACAAAATAAAACTGAATCAGTGGCTCCATGAAGATTCAAATGCATGTACAATCAAGAAGATGAGGAGTAAAACTGTGTGGCTAAAATATTTTATTGACATTCAAAAGTCAGACTTTCAACAATAATTAAAACCTAGTACCATAAACTATTGGATCAAATGAGGAATCAAATAAAATGAGTGTTTGGTCTTGACTCTTACTACTTCTGTGATTAGCAATAGAGTTTAGGGAATACAGCTCTGTAACAGTTCTGTAACCAAGCGAGGGAAATGACAGCAGCCCTCTACATGTGTGCATGGATGGCAAGTTTACAAGATAGCAGTGGAAATTGCAAGTATGGAGTTCCACAGAAAGAGATTACCTACTATTACCCTATAATTTTAAAAATTTCCATCAATAAATGTGCAGCCTCAAGGTCCATATTACCCCTTTTGTTGATGTTCCAAGTATCTCATACTTCAGGTAGAACAGACAGGTTTTATGTACCTTTCAAATAACTGTTATAAGGTCATTGCTGCAGCACTGAAATGAAATTTAGCCCTAACAGTTTCTGGCTAAAATGAGTAGAGAATTTTATGATGCAAAGTCAAGGGAATGAAGGAATTAACGTGGGATGAAGTATTATATAAAATTGCTTGGATCTTTAATGTAATACTCTGCATTAATAGAGGGAAGGGAAAGAAAAGATGGTATTCTCCTAGTTGGAGCAATATGGAATTAATTCAGTATTTTAGAACTAATTTATCCTTTTTCAAGGATGCGTTAATTTTGACAAGTTGAATGTTGTTGTGGGTTATGTGCCAGGTTTAATTCTTTGACTTGTGTTGACTCAAAGTGAAGAGCATCAAAATTCCCAAATCTCCTTGCTTAGTTGTGATTTCTTGTTGGAAAAGAAGTTAATCCATGAGGATGACAAAATATAAATTATTTAGCATGTTTTTGATAGAGTTGTACTAATACCCAATATCCTACTTCCGATGAATATAAGAAAAAATTTTATTGACAAATACATTTAGTAACTTCAGGTACTTTTTTCTTAGGATCTGCTTTTGAATTGAAGGGTGCTCAAAAGAGCTCACTTAAAAGTCAGATGATTCAAGTTAATTGTTATTAATTTTCCCGCATTCATATTTAAATGACTATCACATAACAGAAGTCCCATTTTGCACATTGATTAAAATAGAAAATAATGTTCTGAATGGAAAATACTATTATTAGAAGATGAAATGAGATCATCTCATATGAGATAGAACATAATGAGAAGAGTTAGTATTTGAAATAGAGAGCTACATCTGCTTTTCAGACATACTGAGTTTATAAAATTATCAGTGAGTAGAATTATTATACATTGTTCAAGAGAAGCAAGAAACTGCTAAGATCTTACTATCACAGCAGATGTAATAAGAGCTGTCTAAACTTCTACCTTCAAACAGAATAGTGGTAGAAAAGTATCATTTTAAGGAAAATCTTGATTTCTTGTGAATCACAAGTATTTCTATTATCAGAGCCAGTTAACAGTCTCTATTAACAAGTATTATTTTTGATATTTTCAAATCTATGATGGTATAGGAACTGAAAATACCTTGCCTTTACTGTCGCATGGACCAAAGAAATGCTAGATAAAAAAGAAAAAAGGAGAAAATTCAAATTAAGCAAAGGTTCATATTCAGAATTGGAATTTATAATGTGAACCAACTTTTCCTAAAACCTAATGTTTCAGTTCCAACTACAAATTCATTGTCTAAAGGAGCTTCCTTCCTACTTCTCTTAGGTACATGTTATTTGCTTTAAGAGATGTCTTAAAGGAATAATGTCTTTCAGTTTAAAGTAAAACAACTGGTGTATTAAAATTTTAAAAAGTAAGGTAAATTCTCTTACTGAATTTCATTTCATTGATAATTTTTGTGCTCAGGTGGCCAGATGTAAAAATACCACAGAGCTGAAAATGTCAGGAATTGGGAAGAAAGGGATATTAGAGAAGGGACACTTTTGCAAATGTTATAGAGACAATAGGAACAATGGTAATGAACTAAATAAGTGTATAAAAAGGACAAAGATGTCAAAGATGACCACAAGGCTTCTTTCTCATTCTCAATGGGCAAATGATGAATGTTCAAGTAGAGAAGACAGAAGGAAAGACTGGTTTTAAAGATTTTGAGTATGTTGAATTTGAAGCATTCCAGATTTTTATGGAGTCTTTAGGTGCAAGGTCATTCAGGAATTGGGGGGAAAATGAGTATAGAATTCAAGAGGGAAAACTGGAATGTATTTATTAGATTACTGAAAACTGTGATTTTCTGTCTATGGCATATGCAGGTCTATCTTCTTAAGGTTTCAGAGTCATTGAATATAAATAGTATTGAATAGAGCAGTGGATAAGGTCTCCTAGAGAGAGCCTGTGGGCTGAGGCAAGAAGACAATCAAGTGTGGAACACTGAGAAAACCGTTAGCTGGGAAAGTCATCAGAGAGCTAAGAAGAGAACACAGAGAAAAGAGAGACTTAGAAATCAAGGGGGAAATAAGTTTTAAGAAGAAATAGTTAAAAGGATCATATTCTTTCAGGAAGCCAAATGAAATGAAAAATAAGTTGTGCCCTAAAGATTGGGGAATATAATTATCCTAATTATATCCTAAATTATATCCTCTTGCCTCAAATGGAATGTCCATCCATCCATCATTAGAGTGCCAAACTCTCTTTCAGAGCACACATAAATTTTAACTTCCACCATATTTAAGTCTTTGACTCTCCCTACAGTGATCTGAGCCCTAATGGACTTAATGGACTTACATGGGCAATGATTAAGTATGAACTTAGCAGCTGCCTTTTTCTTTTAATTTCCAATATGGAGGAATTTAAATCAGAATATTTCGTTTTAATTGCCTATATATTAAAGCATATATTGTAAATTGAACTTTGTATCCAAAGTATACAGAAATCAACTAGGATTGAACAAAATTTGCATAAAATCTTTATTTGATATAAACATATTTGTTTAAAAAACCCAAAACTTTCTGAAAGTGTTTTTTTTAATTTTTTATTCAAATATAATTAGTATACAGTGTTATATTAGTTTCAGGTGTACAATATAATGATTCAACAATTGTATACTTCTCTCAGTGCTCATCAAGATAAGTGTACACTTAATACCATTTATCTAATTTTCTCATCCTCCTCATCTCCCTCTGGCAACTATCAGTTCATTCTCTATATTCAAGAGTATGTTTTTTGTTTATCTCTTTTTTTCTTGGTTTGTTCATTTGTTTTGTCTCCTAAATTCCACATATGAGTGAAATGATATAATGTTTGTCTTTCTCTGACTATTTGACTTGGCATTATATCCCTGAGGTCCATCCATATTGTTGCAAGTGGCAAGATTTCATTCTTTTTTGTGCCTAAGTAATATTCCATTGTATAAATATAGTATATCTTCTTTATCCACTGATCTACTGATAGACACTAGGGTTACTTGCGTATTTTGGCTATTGTAAATGATATGCAATAAACATAGAGGTGTATATATCTTTTCAAATTAGTGTTTTCATTTTCTTTCCAGCATCTTCTGCTTTGGCATCTCATCTTGTTACTAGCTTGGGTTTTTTATTTTTATTTTTTAGTGTCTTAAACATCCTCTGTCTAAATTGCTTTAGCAATTGTTAAATGGGAATTTTTTTCATGACAAGTGCATCAACTGGTACTAATAGCTGGTGATTAGCAAAGAATTTATTTATTTTTTTTTAAAGATTTTATTTATTTATTTGACAGAGATAGAGACAGCCAGCGAGAGAGGGAACACAAGCAGGGAGAGTGGGAGAGGAAGAGGCAGGCTCATAGCAGAGGAGCCTGATGTGGGACTCGATCCCATAACGCCGGGATCACGCCCTGAGCCGAAGGCAGACGCTTAACCGCTGTGCCACCCAGGCGCCCCCATTTGTAATTTTTTTGAGAAACCTCCATAATATTCTCCAGTGGCTACTCCAATTTGCATTCCACCTACAGTGAAGAAGGATTCCTTTTTCTCCACATCCTCCCCAACACTTATTTCAGGTGTTTTTGATTTTTACCCTTTCTGACAGATGTAAAGTGATAGCTCATTATGTACTTAATTTGCATTTCCTTAATTATTAATGATGTTGATCATTTCATGTGTCTGTTGGCCATCTGTATGTCTTCTTTGGAGAAATGTCTATTCAGGTCCTCTGTCATTTTTAATCAGGTTATTTGATTTTTTGGTGTCGAGTTGTATAAGTTCTTTATTTATCTTGGATATTAAACCCTAATTGGATATATCATTTATAGATATCTTCTCCCATTTAGTAAGTTGTCTCTTCATTTTGTTGATGGTTTCTTTTGCTTTGCAAAAGCTTTTATTTGGTATAGTCCCAGTAGGTTAAGTTTGATTTTGTTTCCCTTGCCTGAAGAGACATCTTAAAAAAAAGTTTCTAAGGCCATTGTCAAAAAAATTGTGTCTGTGTTTTCTTCTAGGAATTTATGGTTTCAGGACTTACATTTAGGGCTTTAATACTTTTTGGTTCATTTTTGTGTATGGTGTAAGTGGTCCAGTTTCATTCTTTTGCACACACTGTCCAGCTTCCCAACAACAGCTATTGAAGAGATTGTGTTTTTCCATCATGTATTCTTGCCTCCTTTGTCATAGATTAATTGGCCATAAAAATGTGGGTTTGTTTCTGGACTCTCTATTCTATTGATCTATATGTCTGTTTTTGTGTCAGTGCTATACTGTTTTGATTACTACAGTTTTTTAGAATATCTTGAAATGTGGGATTGTGATAACTTGGTTTTGTTCTTTTTTAAGACTGCTTTGGCTATTTGGGGTATTTTGTGGCTCTATGAAAATTTTAGGACTATTTTTTCTAGTTCTGTGAAAAATGCTGTTGGTATTTTGATAGGGATTGCATTAAATCTGTAGATTTCTTTGGGTAGTATGGACAGTGCAACAATATTTGTTTTTCCAAACCACGAGGATGGAATATATTTCATTTGTTTGTGTCATCTTCAATTTCTTTCATCAATGTTTTATAGTTTTCAAAATACAGGTCTTTGACTGTACCAGTTAAGTTTATTACTAGGTATTTTATTCTTTTTGGTGCAGTTGTAAATGGGAGTTTTCTTGATTCTCTTTCTGCTACTTCATTATTAGTGTATAAAAGCACAACTGATTTCTATATATTAATTTTCTATCCTGTGACCTTACTGAATTTGTTTATCTGTTCTAGTAGTTTTTGGTGGAGTCTTTACAGTTTTCTATATATAGTCTCAGGTCATATGCAAATAGTGTACGTTTTAATTCTTCCTTACCAATTTAGATGCCTTCTGTTTCCTTTTCTTGTCTGATTACTGCAGCTAGGACATGGATCTGGTACTATGATGAATAAAAGTAGTGAGAGTGGCCATCCTTGTCTTGTTCCTGACCTTAGAAGAAAAGCTCTGAGTTTTGTTTTGTTTTGATTATTGAGTATGATGTTATCTCTGGGTTTTTCATATAAGGCCTTTAGTATGTTGAGGTATGTTCTCTCTAAACCTACATTGAGAGTTTTTATTATGAATGGATATGGTACTTTGTCCAGTGCTTCTGCCTCTGTTGATATGATCATATGGTTTTATCCTTTCTCTTGTTATTGTGATGTATCACATTGATTGATCTGTGACAATTGAAGCACACTTGTGTCCCTGGCACAATCCAACTTGATTGTGGTGAATGATTTTTTATTTAATTTTTATTTTTATTTATTTTTTTAGAGGGAGAGAGAGGTGGGGAGGGGCAGAGGAAGAGAGAGAATTTTAAGTAGGTTCCACACCCAGCATGGAGCCTGACACGGGGCTCTATCTCACATTCCTGAGATCATGACCGGAGCCAAAATCAAGAGTCAGATGCTTGAACCAACTAAGCCACCCAGGCGCCCCGTGAATGATTTTTTTTTTTAAGTATTGTTGAATTCAGTTTACTAATATTTTGTTGAGGAATTTTGCATCTGTGTTCATCAGAGATACTGGCCGGTAGTTTTCTTAATCTGTAGTGTCTTTGTCTGATTTGGGTATCAGGGTAATGCTGCCTTCATAAAATGATTTTTGAAGGTTTCATTCTTATTTTATTTTTTGGAATAGATTGAGAAGAATAGGTATTAATTCTTCTTTAAATGTTTGTTAGAATTCACCTGTGAGGCCAACTGGTCTTGGACTTTTATTTCTTGGGAGTTTTTGATTATTGATTCAATTTCATCACTAGTAATCAGTCTGTTCAAATTTTCTATTTCTTCCTATTTCTGTTTTGGAAGTGTATATGTTTTTAGGAATTTATCCATTTCTTCTAGGTTGCCCAATTTGTTGGCCTATAATTTATCACAGTATTCTTTTATAATCTTTTCTATTTCTGTGGTGTTGGTTTTTATCATCCTCCTTATTTCTGATTCTACTTGTTTGAGTCCTCTCTTTTCTTTTTTAAATATGCCTGGCTAGAGGTTTCTCAATTTTGTTGCTCTTTTCAAAGAATCAGCTTCTTGTTTCCTTGATCTATTCTATTCTATTTTTTTTTTTAGTCTCTATTTCATTTCTTTCTGCTTTAATCTTTATTATTTCCTTCCTTCTGTTGGCTTTGGACTTTGTTCTTCTTTTTCTAGCTCTTTTAGGCACAAAGTTAGATTTTTTTATTTGAGATATTTCTTGCTTTTTGAAGTAGCCCTATGTTGCTATAATCCTCCCTTTTAGAACAGCTTTTGCTGCATCCCAAAGATTTTGGACTAAATCAGTGACATTTTCATTTGTCACCATGTATCTTTTTATTTCCTCTTTGATTTCCTGATTGACCCATTCATTGTTTAGTAGCATGTTCTTTAACCTCCATGTATTTGTGTTCCTTTCAGATTTTTTCTTATGATTGATTTCTAGTTCCATACCATTGTGGTTGAAAAATATGCATGATATGATTTCAGTCTTTTTCAATTTATTGAAACTTGCTTTGTGACTTTAGTATGTAGTCAGTTCTGGAGAATGTAATGTGTGCCCTTGAAAAGACTGTGTATTCCACTGCTTTTGGACGGAATATTCTGAATATATCAGTTGGGTTTTTTGATTAGAGCATCTACTCCATTTACATTCAAAGTGATTATTGGTAGGTGTGTACTAATTACCATTTTGTTACTTGTTTTATGGTTGTTTTTGTAGTTTCCTCTGTCACTTTCTTCTCTTGCTCTCTTCCCTTATGGTTTGTTGGCTGTTTCTAGTGATATGCTTTTATTTTTTTCTTTATTTTTTGCATATCTATTACAGGTTTTTTGATTTGTGGTTACCATTAGGCATATATAATATATAATATCTTATGAATATAGCAGTCTATATTAGGTTGATGATTGCTTAAATTTGAACCCATTATGAAAGAGCTAAAATTTTACCACCCCCAAGTTTTATGTGCATGATGTCATACCTTAAATTATTTTGTGAATCCCTTGGCTGATTTTTATAGATATAATTGATTTTACTGCTTCTGTGCTTTAACCTCCATACTGGTTTAATAAGTGATTAATCTTATTACTTTTAATTTTTAAAATTTTTTTTGAATTTCTAAATTTTTTAAAAATTTTTTTATTATGTTCAGTTAGCCAACATATAGTCATTAGTTTCTGATGTAGTATTCAACAGTTCATTAGCTGTATATAACACCCAGTGCTCATCACAACACATCCCCTCCTTACTTTTATTATGTTTGTATTTACCTGTGAAATTTTTTTTTCCTTTCCTAATTTCTTACTCTTTTTTTTTTTAAAGATTTTATTTTATTTATTTGACAGAGACAGCCAGAGAGAGAGGGAACGCAAGCAGGGGGAGTGGGAGAGGAAGAAGCAGGCTCCTAGCGGAGGAGCCTGATGTGGGGCTCGATCCCAGAACGCTGGGATCATGCCCTGAGCTGAAGGCAGACGCTTAACGACTGAGCCACCCAGGCGCCCCCCTAATTTCTTACTCTTGATTTATGGTCTTGTCTTTTCACTCAGCCAATTCCCTTTAATGTTTCTTGTAAGGTTGATTTAGTGAAGATGATCTCCATTAACTTTTGTCTGGGAAACTCTTTATCTCTCCTTGTATTCTGAATGATAGCCTTTCTGGATAGAGTATTCTTGGTTGTAGGTTTTTTTCCTTTCAGAATTTTTTTTTATTTAATAATTTTTATTTTGTTATATTAGTCACCATACAGTACATCCCCAGTTTTCCTTTCAGAATTTTAAATATATCGTGCCACTGTCTTCTGACCTGCAGTTTCTATTGAAAAATCAGCTGATAGACTTACGGATTTCTCTTGTATATAACTGTTTTCTTTCCTCCTGCTGCTTTCAAAATTCTCTATCACTACTTTTTGCCTTTTCAGTATTATGTGTCTTGGTGTGGTCTTTTTGGATTGATTTTGTGGGGGGCTTTCTGTGCATCCTAGATCTAAATGTCTGTTTTCTTCCCCAGGTTAGGGAAGTTTTCAGCTATTATCTCTTCAAACAAATTTTCTGCCCTATTTTGTCTCTCTTCTCCTTCTGGGATCCCTATAATATGAATTATATTATGCTTGGTTATGTCACTGAGTTTCCTTATACTATTCTCATTTTTTTATTATTCTTTTTTCTTTTTGCTGTTCTGCTTGGCTGCTTTCCATTGCTCTGTCTTCCAATTCACTGATCTGCTCTGTGTCTTCTGATCTACTACTGATTCACTCTAGTATATTTTTAATTTCTGTCATTGAGTTCTTCATGTCTGATTGATTCTTTTATATTTCCTTTCTCTTTGTTAAAGGTCTCACTGAGATCCTCTACTTTTTTCTCAAATCCAGTAAATATCTTTATGACCATAACTTTGGATTCTTTATCAGGCGTATTGTTTATCTCCATTTCATTTAGCTCTTTTGTTGTGGTTTTGCCCTTTTCTTTCATTTGGGACATATTTTTCTGTCCCCTCATTTTATCTGATCTGTGTTTGTTTCTATATATTAGGAAACCAGTTATGTCTCCTGATCTTGAAGGTAGTGGCCTTATAAAGAAGTGGTCCTTGGTGCCCTGTAGCACAATGTCTGCTGTTCACCAGAACCTGTTGCTTCATTGGTGTCTCCTAATGTACATTGCATGTGCCCTACTGTTGTAGCTGAGCCTCATTTGCCTTCAGTTCGGTTAGCTGCAATGACCCACTCTGCCTGTTGTAGGCTGGGTTTGGTCCCTGAGCTGTTAGGGGGCCAGTCTGGGGCTGCTGTGGGTTTGTATTTGTGTGGTGTTAGCAGTCAGACCAGATGCTTTGTTACTGGGTTTCTGGGGCTACAGTTAATTTGTGTGGTGATTTTTTCCCCCTCTTCCTAGGGCAGGCATCTCTTCGGTGTGATCCTTGCAGGATAGGACTGGGCAGGAGCCAATTTAGAGGGACTCTGGCCAAGTGGGGCATGTTGAGTGGGGTGGATCTGCAGGAGAACACAGGGGTAAGGTGCACCATGTTAGCAAGGTAGCTGGAAAGTGTTTGTGCTGGTTCCCGCAAGTGTCTAGCTGTCTAGGCTGTGTGGGGGTGGGGGGGGGATATGGCACCTGTCAGCTCTTTTATTCTTGGAGAACTCTCCTGAAGATCCCTGCCTCTTCAGCACATGCTCTGAGATTAGTATAAATAAATCCTTCATGTATATCTTAGGCACTTTTCAAACTGCTGCTTCTATGTCTTATCTCAGAGGCATTGCTTGTGTTATGCTGTCTCTTTGAAGGCAGGGACTCGGTTTCAGCTCCCCCAGAGCTAAGCTGGCTGATTTTTTAAAGTACTTGGAGTTAAGTCCCATTGGTAGTGAAAACTCACAAAGTGAAGCCCCACTGATTTTCAAAGCCAAATGTTATGGGGACTTGTCTCCCCAGTGCAGGTCCCCTCATGTCTGGGGTGCCTGGTGTGATGTCTGCTTCTCTTCCTTCTCTGTGCTTGTGGTACCCTCCTATTTGTTGTTAGTCTTGCTGGGAGTTTGGTTTCTCACTCCACCTCTGCCCTTCCTACCCTTACACATGTGGCCTCCTCTCTATGATTAATTGTGGAAAGTCTGTTCTGCCAGTCTTTGGGTCATTTTCTGAATTGGTTGTGCTGATGTAGCTGTTATCTAAGTGTGTCCACGGGACAAAGGGAGCTTAGGGTCCTCCTACCCTGTCATCTTCTCCAGCAATCCTAGGTAGGATTTTAAAGTAATAATGGTGCATTTAAATCCAGGTCATGTATTAAAATAACTGTTTATGCTTCTATAAACATGAATAAAGTATCATGATGATTTTGTTTGCTTTTATTTTAAAGTCTTTATCATTATAGTCTCAGTAAAGACATTTGCCTTTTTTCCCCTTTATTTTATAATTATTTTACTAGCCATTTCACCTCTTCAGCTAAAGTCTTAATTTATCTAGTGAGAGGACTCATATCTGATTCGTTGAGTTTCTCATACTGCTTTGCTTCCAGAGCCAAAGTATAAAATTATAGATATAGAAAAATATTTTCTTAATATACCATATTGACAAAAATGATATGCCATATATTTGGGTTGATGATAACAGCTCACACTGTGTTTTGTAGTTCTTCAAATTATCTTGTTTAATCTAATTTTCTCATTATGTCATTAACTGATTATTAGACTGGTTATATAACAAAGGACACTAACGCGATTTACTGAAGGTTTGAATTTTATGTGGGACTTTTAGCTGACTTTCTCAGAACCACAAATTCACTCTTAACCTTGGACACATTTGCAACTATGCAATATTGGCTAAAAATAAAGGGGCAGTAGGTGGACAAAAGTAGGAAAATCGTTACAAATCCATTTACATCCCTGGAAAATGAGTTCAAAGAACATTATCTATTCTGTCTGGATCAGTAATATGTTTGTTCACAAGGGACAGCACATTTCTTTGCCCTGCCCTTAGATCTGAATCACCCGTATTGATGATCCTCTGATATTGATCTGTTGGGTTCCGCCCATGGTGTACCTTCCTATGTGCTGTTACCACCAGGGTGCTCAGAAATACAATCAGCCCACACTTAAGGAATATAAGCCTGTCTCAGGAGGACTTTTAAAAGACATGTTTATTTCTACGGCTTATGATTTTAAACCAAAATAGCCATCTTCATTCTCTATAGGAAAGAGCATATGTAGGCAATTTAAAAATCCAAGATGCCCTACTGTTTCTTGGTTTTATATTTGTAACTGTTTATGCTGAATTATTTCAAGAAAATTATTTTAGAAATGAAAGAAATTGCTAGCTAGGATGCAAAATTTTTTCATTAAAAATAAGTTTTAATGTAATGTATTTAAAAGAAAAAAAATGGTATGGGAGGGGAGCTTGAAAATATTATAGTTATTCACTTGATATTATTACTTAGGTACTATAAAGGCCTTCAGTGTCAAAGGAGCACAGTATATCAAGACATTCAGTTTGTGGCTTTGGTCAAGTCTAAAAGTTGAAAATCTAATTGTTGAACTAAAGTATTATTACATTGTTTGTATTTTCAAGTAGTTAAAAGAAAAAATCTCTATTTTAACTATACAAATAATCTTATCTTTTAGGATAAAAAAAGTATTTATTTATTTTAAAAATGTTTTTAGAGTGGGTGGAGCAGAGAGAGAATCTTAAGCAGGCCCCATGCCCAGTGTGTGAGCCCCATGCAGGGCTTGGTCTCACAACCCTGAGATCATGAACTGAGCCAAAATCAAGAGTCAGACTCTTAACCGACTGAGCCACTCAGGCTCCCCAGGATAAAAAAAGTATTTTTAAACTTGAATCCTCATTATCTTTCTGTTTTCCGGAAATCAGTATATAAATTAGCTAAATATTATTCAACCTACTAAAACAATAGAAATTCATTAGTATTATTGTGAATTTATTTAAAATAGATAAGATACCTTTCTCAACATTTAGTCTTCTAAAAGAAACTTAGTAATTACAAATGATTATGATTTAACTCCAGTGTTACTGGAAAAAAATTCATATTCATTACCCCCCCCAAATTAAAGCAAGCATTTTTCTGGAATTAGAAAAGATAAAAAAGGGCTGGGGCACCTGGGGGGCTCAGTCGTTAAGCGTCTGCCTTTGGCTCAGGGCATGATCCCAGAGTCCTGGGATCAAGCCTCACATCAGGCTCATCCGCTGGGAGTCTGCTTCTTCCTCTCCCACTCCCCCTGCTTGTGTTCCCTCTCTCGCTGACTGTCTCTCTCTCTGTCAAATAAATAAATAAAAATAAATAAAGAAAAGAAAAGATAAAAAAGGGAAAAAGAAAATGTCAATTTGTTTGATAGGATACCAAGTCAAGAGGAAAATCTTTTTTTTTATATAAGAAGGTAAACTCTATGCAGACAAGGATTCTTTCTGCTTTGATCCCTGCAATATCCTAGCACCAATAATGGTGTTTATATACACAAATATTTGTGATGAATTGTTAAATGAATGAAAAGTGAATCTGATAGTCTGGAAACCAGCTCCTATTTATAAATCAACATAATTGTGCTATACAAAGAAAAAAAAGAACATGTAAAGTCAGACTACAGAGTAAACTCTTTGGTATCATTTCTCACAACTCCAGTCAATATTCCAGTCTATATAATACTCAAAGCCATATGCCATTACAACAGTATCTTGAGGCCTTCAATGTTCTTCTCTCTTTAATTCTTAAAATGTAGACATCAAATTTGGACCAAGTGAAGTATGTATGGATGAGCACAAGTTAATAACAAAGTCATATATATGTATATATAAAACTATATAGTTATATATAATAATATATTATATATATCTAGTTGAGCTGAATTCAGAGTTATAGATTTATATTATATAGATTTATATCACCAGCACATTTGAAGAGGTTTATCTGTGATTTGAAATGACCAATCTCTCTATAGAGTTTATATTTAAACAAAATATGTACAAATGATGTGTGGTGCTTCCTTACTCTTATTTTATAAGAAGTGTGTATTATGTTTCTTTTTCAGTTATCTTAGAAAAATAACTATCCTGAATGTAAGTGAAAATAGTCTAGATGAATTATTAAGGAACCAAACTGCATCCCAAACCCATATAAACAAGAGGAATGATCCTATTATCTTTTTTTTCTTTTTCATTTTTACTCTGGCTTTTCCAGCTCAAATTTCGTCTCTTGTTCATGTATTAAAGACGTCACAACTTCTGCAATTTCTTAGATTTCAAGGACTCTATTGTTTCTTGTCTGTTTACAGCATAATTTTTCTTCTATGGAGTTTTTATATCTGTCTTTATTTTTCATGTCATTTTCCCTTTGGGTGTGTGTGGCTCTTTTTCTTTTTCTTTCTTCTTCTTTTTTTTTTTTTTGGTTTTGGTTCTAGTTAAAATCCGTTTTCTTCCTGAATACTGCTCATCATTCAGTGGAGGTTATCTTTTTGCTGGTCCAGCAATTTTGTACGTGTAACATGGGGAGATAAGCTGGTGAGGTATTAGTTGATTGATTCTGGGACTAGACATTCTTAGCCCTCCACCCTTTAAGGAGACCACTTCTGCTCTTGGCTAGTGAGTTCCTTGGGCTAACAGTGACTTATGCATTGCATTTCACCATTCCTGGGCATTACATGTTACTTTTCTCTAATACACCAAAAACACAGCTGCCTAGGTGACAAATCAAAAGCTCAAGTTGTTTTGTAGATTCCATGAACGTATGTTTTCTCATCTGGCTCTGCGCTCCCTGCAGCACTTTAATGAGAGGCTCACCTGCCCAAACACCTCGATCTTGTCTTTCTAGACAAGGGACACTGACTTGAACTGAAGGTTATATGCTGCCTGAGAGCTGCAGTGAGATGGGTTCACTTTTTTTTCTTCTCTGGACCAGGTCCAATTTTCACTACTTTTAGCAGCCCGTCTTTTTATATCATGGTTCAGGATTGTGGTTGTTTTCTAGTTTCACCCAAGATGTGTTTTTCCTTCCTGTTTTTGTATTCTTGTTGCTTAGTTTCAGAAAGAAGAATCAGGCTGGGACAGCCTCACTTCAGTTTCTTAAACTGGAAATTTCAACATTTAAATATGGTCAGTGCCCTTTGAAATTCTGATGAACTTCTTGCTGCAGCTACTGGTAGTTGTTTAACCTATCATGGAAAAATGATTTTTCCCAGTTGTGAACCGCAATGCATAATTTCTTTTTTTTTTTTTTAAAGATTTTATTTATTTGACGGAGATAGAAACCAGCCAGCGAGAGAGGGAACACAAGCAGGGGGAGTGGGAGAGGAAGAAACAGGCTCATAGCGGAGGAGTCTGATGTGGGGCTCGATCCCATAACGCTGGGATCACGCACTGAGCCAAAGGCAGACGCTTAACCGCTGTGCCACCCAGGCGCCCAAGCAATTGCATAATTTCTTGCCTTAGCTTCATGTGCCTTAAGAGTCCAAAGTCTGTGAGAGTAGATGTGTGGAGTGAAGGTAAAAGAAGTCATACATGGAAATATGGGGCACATGGGTTCAAACTTCATTTTCATTGGATCGTGAATTCAGGGTATTAAAAGTCCTTACATCTTCAGAAAAGTTACCTCCTTTTTCGGGATCCTAATTTAGAGAAATTGAATGAGTGTTTAGCTTTCCCTTTCTGCAGCTCTCCACTCACCAATCCAACTACTGACCTTCCCCACCAGCTCTTTCCTAGTCAAAGCCTTTGATGGAAAGAAATGCATTACTTCATAGAATCATATACGTTATACACCAAAACCCAGGAACTGGATGAAAAATATTTTTCTCTGTAATTTGCTGGCTATTTTCCTGGAGCATAAGAATTAATTAAGGGTCTTGATTCATAAGGCTGATCTTTTCGACACTTGCTATACCATGAGATGGGTAAGAATATAAGAATAAATAAAGATGTTAGTAATTCAAACTATGGCAATAAGCACAAAAATGTGTAAAAGTCAATAATAGTTGATATCTTTTTGCATTAAAAATAACTTGAATAATAAATTCATTTTGCAATTGGCATTAACTAAAAATATGTTATTTGCCCAACTATTCAAATATTCTTATAAAAATATGGTAAAATTAATGTGTAATTTGTATGGCATGAGGTAGATAAATGCAGTAATTTCTGTAAAGTGTGTGTTCTTTAAAGAAAAATGGGTTATCAGTAAAAAGTATTGTTTGCTGTTTTTGAAGACTTCAGATATGATGGAAACATATCATGGAGGGACGGATTATAGCCTTAGCCTGCGAAATAGATATACTTAAAGGTAGCCTTTCCAAGATGGGATTATAGTCTTCTCATTTGAAAAATTGGTTTGGCAACCTGGGGGTCTATTGCATGGATTGTGAAGGCCAAGTTTCCCTCATGTGGATTTATCATTTAGAAAGCTACCTATGTACTTGGGCTCCCACTCACTCTCTTCAAAGAGAATACTGCTGTCTGAGGATTTAACCAGATTTAAAGTCTATTTGTAGTAACAACTACAGAACTGTATCTCAAACTGAGCTGTAGGAGAGCATATCAAAATTAACTTCCATGGCTATTCCGATAATCATTACCTTGATTCTGGATCTTAAATTTTCAATATCTACGTTTCACTTTCATGTGGAAAAATTGAGTCAGAGAGGAAAAAGCAGCATTCAGAAAGAAAACAAAAAGATGGATAGGAAAATACCAGCCTGGAAAATGATAGGTAAAGAATGCCAGGAACTCTACAGTTGTTACCAGGATACCAGAATCTGGCTTTAGAAACCAGTCAGTAGATGCTTGCTGTAAAAAGGGCTCTACAGAACTATCATGTATTATCAGGGCTCATTTCCCAAAGTCTCCTTAAAACCAAAGAATTAGCATTGTCTGTGTCCATGACAGTTTCCTTTCAGAACAGATCAAAAGGATGCCCTGAACTGTTAGCTGTGCCTGCTCTAAGCCTGGTGTGCCCTCTCCCCTTGTGGCTCATCTGTTAACCACAACATTTGTAGAAATAGAACTCTTCGGAGCCTATCGGTAATTTGCCTCACTTGCTTTTGCCCCTCTTAACACAGTATTAAAGGAGACAAGCAATCACAAAAACAAGCCTTTAGTCCTGAGCTGAACTGACTTTTCTCCATTTCTCCTTTTCTCTCTCCTTATTCCACAATTACCTTATTTTCCAAATATTACCAATTTAGATTAGATGTAACGGTAAGTAATAATATATTTATTTTATTTGGTAAACTGTTTTGTTAGTAAAATTAAAAACTGCAGCATAGCCAAATGCAATAATGGAAAGAACATTGGTTTAGGTAGGACTCAGGATCCTAAGTTTAGAGTTCTAGATCTGTTACTTACATACGCGTCTGGTTTATATGAGTGGCTTTACTTCTCCATGACTAGTATGTTGATTTGCAAAGTGGATATGCTGTTTCAACTAATTCAAATGGTTGTTTTGCTGATTATTTTTTCACCCTGCTTTATTCCAAGATCTGGTTGAAGTGGCATGTAGAGGCATATAAAATATGAACGGATAATTAAAACAAAATTAAGTCAAGGCAAAAACTAGACTAAACATGAGGCTAAATTGGCTTTCAGTTCCTAAAAGTCAACACAAGAAGAAAAACCGAAATGGATACATGATCTGAAATTATCTCTCTCCCCCTTGCTCTGATTAGTCATGAACATAATTATTCAAGTTTGAAACATGGTCTTCATTTACCTGCTACTATAGAAATGCAAGTATCAAATCTGTCATTTTTTCTTAGGAATTTCAACACCATCTAGCTTCTCACAAAGTCAGGCAAAGTTGTATTATCCTGCTGTAGTGTCATAGCACATTTTAGTCAACGTTTATCTGAAACCGTGAACTTCAGAATGTACAGCTTCTTATATGATGACTTGATTATGTAGAATGTCAAAAGGCAGCACCATTCTAAAAGGTCAAGTTTACCATTCCAATGTAAAGAGCCCTTGTTGCCCTGGGGAATGTTTGCACTGTCATTCTTTCAGGTATTCAGGAATAAGACTTTCTGATGAACCAACTTTAGATAGACGCTACATTCTAGGTAGAAAGTTCCAGTCTCCTGTTGGTGGTTTGGACTTTCTCTATTCATAGCCTTACAGTCCTGCTCCCCACTGGCCACTGTTAAAGCATATGAAATCAAAAGGTGTAACTGAAGTATAAAAGCCATGTTAAAAGGAACTAGTGGAGGTTACATTTGCAAAAGAAAAGAAAAAAGGAAAAAAAAAACGGTTTTAAAGTAAAAATTTAGGAGCTTACACATCTGAGAAACTAACTCCAAAAAAGATATCAACATAAAATAGTTTTTAACAATGCGAGAGATTTAAATGAGGAAAAGTTAAAATTTATTAACCATATTGTAAAATTAAGTAACATATCATTAAATAAAAATGAGAAAAAAGGTTTATAAATTGAAAGGATTAGAACATTTAAAACATACAGAATGACGGAGTGATAACTATTAAAACAACATTAAAAAGAACAATAAAGAGAAGTGTTAAAAAACAAAATTCAACTGAATAAACTCAAAGGATCATATTGGTTTTATTCAGTGATTCATGACCTAGGCAGCATCCCATACAGCAGGTAGAAGGCTCCTCAGAAGGCTGCACAAGATGGGGGATTTAACTGGCAAAGGGGGGCAGGGACCAGGAGAGAGCACATGACCTCATCTTTCTTTGGTGGCAGCAGGAGTCTGTCTCTGTAGGATGGATTACCCCACCAGTGCTGACTAGGAAGTTCCAGATTTACTGGTTTAAGATGGCATTACTGGGAGAGGTTGAAACTGCATTCAGGTTAGGTATTAAGTCTGGGTATTAAGTCTGCTGATAATGGGGTTTAGCACAAGTGACTGGATTTGGGGCCTGTTGTCTCTCTTTTCTTTTACAGAAGAGTAAAAGCATAAATCTCCTATGTTAAATATTCAGTCCAAGGCTCTCTTCATTTTACCTTAAAATTTGGTAAATACTATATAAATAAAAGACATTTTATTATTCCTATTAACAATAGCAACAATAAAAACTTTCTTCTAAAAAGTAGAGGGAAAAATGCTGATCTTCACTCCTAAGAAATACTAACGAGGAAGACAGGTGGAAACTCAAGTTTTAAATATTTTCATTTAAAATAAGCTTTACCTATGAATATGTTGACTTTTGGGAGTAAAATTTTATTTTATAAACAGTATTATTTACCTGAACAGTATAGTGGTTATTGTTTTGCATTGATCTAAGAAACTAGCTACCAGATACTTGTATTCTTAAAGCGTCTTTTCTTTCTCAGATTCGTAAGATTTTTCCACCATGTTTTATGCAATTTTACTAAAATCTGTTTAGGGTTTTTTGTGTGTTTTACTATATCTCAATTTCAAAATCAATAAGAAAAAGAAAGATTCTGACTGAGGAACAAAATAATGTAGGCCATGTTTTTGTTTGTTTTACCAGAATTGGTTTCACCTTAAAAGGTGATCTCAATGATTCTCTCAATGATGAATCCTCTCAACATTTAAGAAAGCTTAACCATTGCACATATACTAACATTAAAACCTTCTCCTGAGATGGTATTAGAATCCTGTGAATTGTGCATTGACTTTTGAACACTGACAATTCAAAGACTAACACGGTTTTTGTTGTACCTTCCTAGAGAAGAAAAAAACCACACTTGCACTTTGCTAGAGGAAGATAGATTGCGCTCCAAGGTTGATTAATTTTTTTTAAATGTTAATGCTCACTCGGACTTGTGGTGAATGAAACCTTGGAGTTGTTTATCAGAAAGGTTTGGAAAAGAATTAATATTTGCTTTGATCTTGAATCATGGTTCTTGAGTCATGAAAAAGGGCTATGGGAAAACATCAATGTACTTAAATCTTCCCCAGTGGGAATACTTCATGATATATTTTTATTAACATCATTTTAAAATCTGTATCTGGGGATTTTGCGGGAAAGTCTAAAGAATGACCAGAATGCAGAGACTGACATCTACATTAAAAAGATTGAATGAAAATTAAAATGACCTCTTACTTAGGAAAGGAACTATCAAGGGAGAATATCTAAACTGTATGCACGTTAAGTGTTAAACATACAAAGTATCTAAATCAAACCTGTGACTAATCTTCAATTAGGATTCAGCTCTTGAAAATTAGAGTATTAAGCTTTTGATACACATTTGATTCCAGTTTTAAAGAAGAAATATTTCATTGTTTTTAGCAAAATCACATGTTTAAAGAATACAAGCAATACTGAAAATTAAAGATGAAAGATTAAATTCTGCCAATGTAAAATGACCATCTTTAACATTAGCTGAACACCATCCCATATATCTCTCATTGCACCAATTCCCTTGTCTGTTCAGAAACACAGCTAGAAATTTGAATGCATGGGTCAATAAGATGGATGGATAGATACATGGAAATAATTTATAATATAGGAATCATAGTATAGATGTATTACTAAATTAAAAAGCAACTTAGGTTTTATTTGAATTTCATAAAAGAAAATTAAATGACACGAAAAAGAAGAAAATTTGTGTTGAGTAAATGATTCTTCAATACAATATAGTACTTCTTAAAGTTTGCTTCTAAGGTTAAAGGGTGGGGGGGATCGGAAAGAGGGGAGGAAAGAGAAAAAGGCAAAGGAGAAGAGGACAGGTTAGGATTGAGAAGAAATTATAAACTTTTTTTTTAAGATAGAGTCATTTTTCAAAACTACCCATTTCAATTTTAACTCCACTGACTCCCTGTTTGAAAGAGGCTACACTAGCACTCTCACATCTTTTCATTTTAGTACGGTATATTATTATTCTTACATGATATGTAAGAATATGATAACATCCATATTCTGTTCTGTAACCTCAGATCCCATGCTATTGCATTAACAGTTCTGTATGTAACTAGTTTCAGTGTGCCTCACCAGTTCCTTTTCCCATGGGTTCTCAATTCCTCTGTATTTATTTTCATTTATCTCTTAATTGGATGAATTAATCGTTTACTTGTTTCTGTTTGTTTGTTTGTGTTTTGTTTTCTCAGGAAGGGCTTCTGGGCATTGCAATATTTTAATTTGTTCCTGTTTGAGAATACCTGCTTAGTGCCTTTACACATAAATAGCATCCTGACTGGTTATGGAGCTCTTGGGTTACACTATTATTATCCTAGAACATTGGAGAATTGGTTTATTAATTATAAAGCACTGGATGTTGGAATTATCTGCTGCTAGCCTAATGTTTTCCCTCCTATTAAGTAATTTTTTTGAAGGAAGGGATAAGGGAGTCCAAAGAGTCAGTAGGTTGACTAGACTGTGTTCTGGCATTGACTGTTCTGTACTAAATTTATTTAAAATACAGTGTATTCTTCAATGTTTAGGTTCAGGGTTTTTTTTTTTTATTATTTGCAGGAATTATAGATTTAAAATGCATCTTCTCATGCATTTGTTGGGCTCTGTACTTCACAGATATAAATTATCTTTACACTGGATTCCCTTTGTCTTGATTCGATATTTGTTTTGTTCTAATCATTTTAGCCCCTTACATTTAAAAAATCAGCATTCACTATATAAACCTCAGTGTTTCCTCAATGTCCTCATTTGATTTTTAGTCAAATCAATTTTGTTTCTGCTGTTTCTTAATTGTGTATTGTTACGTAAGGTGGAATTTTGATCCTCAGTCTGTTCCTCTCTCCCTCCCTTTCTTCCATCCTTCCTTCCTTCCTCCCTTCCTTCCTTCCATCCTTCCTCCCTCCCTCTTTCTTTCTTTCTTTCTTTCTTTCTTTCTTTCTTTCTCTCTCCTCTCTCTCTCTCTCTCTCTCTCTCTTTCTTTCTTTCTTTCGAGTGTAGTTGACACAAGATGTTACATTAGTTTCAAGTGTACATCATAGTGATATGACAGCTCCATATATCACATTGTGCTCACCACAAGTGTAGCTCCCACTGTTCTGTCACTATACAGCACTATTACAACATCATTGACTATATTCCCTGTGCTGTACATTTTATTCCTGTGACTTACTCATTCCGTAACTGGAAGCCTGTATCTCCTACTCTCCTTTACCCATTCTGCCCATCCCTTCCCCACTGGCAACCATCAGTTTGTTCTCTGTATTTATGTATGATTCGGCTTTCTGATAATCTGTTTTTTCATTTGTTTTTTTTAGATTTCTCGTATGAGTGAAATCATATGGTATTTGTCATTCTCAGTCTGGCTTATCTCACTTAGCATAATACCTTATAGGACAACCAAGAATACCTGACAAGGTTATCATTCAGATTTGAAGAAGAGCTAAAGAATTTCACAAACAAAAGTTAAAGGAGTTTATCACCACTTAACCAGCCTTACAAGAAAAATTAAAGGGACTTCTTTAAGTAGAAAAGGCCATGATTAGAAATAAGAAAATTACACATAAAGAAATGTAAAACATGACAGCATTAGGGCACCTGGGTGGTGCGGTCAGTTGAGTATTCAGCTCTTGATTTCGGCTCAGGTCATGATCTCAGGGTTGTGAGTTCAAGTTCTGTGCTCAGCGACAATTCTTGGAACACTCTCTCTCCCTCTGCCTCTCCCCCCATGCTTCTCTCTCTCTCTCTTTCTCTCTCTGTCTAATATAAATAAATCTTTAAAAAGAAAAAAACATGATGGCATATACATAAAACATGGAGGGGGGAGAAAAAAAAGTTTTCTTAAGAATGTGAAAGTAAATGACCATCAACTTAGTACAGACTGCTGTACACTCAGTTTGTGTTAAGTTTGCGATGGCCATTTTAATTTTACATATTTGTTTCATCTCATCTTTGAGCTCATTTCTGCAGAATGCACATTCTCAATGTTATTTTATATCATGAAATAATTGTGAGGAATTCCATTTTGTTCCATGAGTTACTTTTCTTCCACCGTAGATACTTGGCCTTTCTCTTTCTGTGCTTATATTAGCCATTCCAAAGAGATGTTCTATCTGCTCTGATAAAATATAGTTGACATGTTTACTCTCTTCCTACTGCCTCTGAAACCAGTTAGTTTTTCTTTCAAAGCTGCAGACTAAGGGCTGTGCCTTTGGTTTTCTATCCATTCCATCTATAGCATGAGTTAATGACAAAGCTAGTAGAAAGGGAAGGCTAAACTGAGGTGGTACACTGTCATTGTTAGATATTTTTTTCCATCTGAAATTTTATTAAATGCTCAATTCTGGATTTACTCCCTCTAACATTGGGGGTGGGGGGGTTATATGATTCCTGAAGAGCTAACTCTTGGACTTGGAGTTCACTCTCCAATTTATATCCTATCTCCAGAATCTTCACTTCTGCTCTATTTTACTAATATGGATGCCCATTCAGTTTAGTTCTACACAGAATTAGCACTATTAGTGAGGACTATCAAGATTTGTGATTCTGCAGTGTAGACGGTGGAGGCAGAATTATATGCCAGTGTACTGCTGGCAGCAATGCCACATCGGGAAGCATGTGTCTGGTCAATGGTTTGTTGTCCGTTTGTCTCTCCCCCTCCTCTTCGTCCTCTTACTTCCTCTTCTTTTTCCAAGTCTTCCTCTAAGTCATTTCTTTTCTCCCTGTCTCCCTTGTTAGTTTTTGAAGATTATTGTGTTATGTTAGCCTATTTAGCTTGTCTGGATACCATTGGTAATTTTTTATATGACCATTTGTTGTTCATTTTATTAGGTATCAGTGGAGAAAATTATTATAAAGGTATTTTAGCCATCTTAACTCAGAAGTCCCTATTTAATCTCTAAAGTTCTGCAAACACATAGTGAAATGATTTTCCACCCACCATATATAATCTTTGATGATCTTTATATTTCTGAGACAATTATGCTACATGAACTGTGGCATTTTTAAAATATCTTGCATAAAAAAAAGTTGCCGTTAATGACAGAAAGTTTATCATAATGTATTGGAATGGTCCTGAAGTATATCCCTGGTTTTATTTCCTTGATGATTTCAGGTAGGTAAAATGACTTTTGAAGAGTTTCAGCATGGTAAATAGAAGTTGCCTTAAACATACAATTTTCATGGAGATAGTTTATTCCCTTTTTTGGTATCGTCAGCAGATTCATAAACACATTAGCTATTAATTTACATTGGACAATGAATCAAGTTTTCCTTTCTTACATGAACAAGATACAAGCACATGTTCAAAATCTCTATGAATTATTCATTTCAACATTGACTATTACAACCTATTGTAATAGATTTTTAGGTCTTTGCACTTTAATCCAGTGGTTACTATAACACTTCCCTAGTAAATTGACAATTTATGTTTCTTAAAAAAAAAAACAGCTTAAAAATCATGTATCAAATGCCAGGTTCTTGCAAATATGTTGTAGTCATGAATATCCAGATTTATCTACCTGTTTTGTGTTGTAGCATTGAACTCTCTGTTAAAAAATTATATTTGTACTTTGTCTTTTGTTCTTAATTAGTAAGGACCCCACAGATAAAAGCATTTTTGTAAAGAGGTTCAGGAGTCTTTAAGTAGCTAAATTAGTCTACATTGAATATATTAAGTGAACCTAATAAAGGAAAATAAAAGAAATATGGTAATAGGTCTCTGATTAAAATGCCCAAATTATCTGTATAATTAGTAGAAAACTGAATTAGTATGTGCCTAATATCTTGTGTATCTTTAAAGACTATAGATAAACACTTTAGTTATTTTCAAAAAGTTAATAAAGGCCATGGATTTCTTCCAGAGGTAAATAAATGCATTTTGGCTACATTAAACATTTTGATATAAAAAGAGATCCACCTTTTGGATTTATACCAACACCATCAGTGGCACCTTTTTTAATAGAGTCCCCTGGGGAGGAAAAAATTCTACATAAGCAAGATCTGTGGGGTTTTTTTTTTTTCAGTTTTAAGCATATATTTTTCTTTGTATTAAACCATGTAGCTTTCAGTGCTCTACACCGTAACAATGCAGGCTGTCAAAGTCTGGAGAACTAATTTAGCTGGAAATGAATTAATGCCATCCTCATCTCACATTAATTTTGTTAGAATTGTGTCTCAAGTAGAAAATGTTGTCTCTGAGTATGGAATAATGAGTTACTTCTTTAGGCTCAATGGACTAAAATGCCAGGGATGGAAACCATGTCACCTTTGTGACTGGAATACTAAATGACGAGCTGCGTGCATCGTTCAGTAGCAGGAATCTCCTCAGTGCAGATTTGGTCAGTTTGGCCAAGTTCGATGTTTAAATTTATCTCTGAAATAATGTACAGTTTGCATTGTATGCATTCTATAGCCCAGATTTTTTTTTCTGATAGAACTCTTATTCATTCATGTATATAATTTATTTTTACCCATGGGTAAACTTTTAATCTTTTCTGCACTCATGACAAGCCAAAGCAGAACAAATTATGATATATCGTTGTACAATAGTATCTGACAGAAGTTGCCCAGAGTAAATATAAAGAAAAATTTCATTTGGGGAAAAAAGCAATTAGCTTCTGTTATAATTGAGTGAAGATTTCATAATCTGTATTGTTTTCAAAAGGTTTTAAAGCCTGATATTTAATAATCATTATGTTTGAAATAAATGAACATTTTCATTCATTTTTTTGGCAAAATGTTTAATAGTGTTTTCTATTCTGTAGTGATTCTTATCTTTCTAAGTTAAGAAAAAAACAGTTTATTATTGGAGAAAATGTGAAATCTGAAATATTAGACAAAGTCATGTGGGCAATGGGGAAAACAACTAAAATCTTACATATCTCTGTTAATATTTTGAGTAAAAAATGTAATTATAAAGGCCTTGCTTTGTTAAACATAGCACTCCTTATCTGCTCAGCCTGGGAATATTCTCAGCATTTGTCAGCTTGGGATCTCTGTCTTTCAAATATGTTCATTTAATACTAACTGAAAAGGTTCTTCTAACGTGGACTTGCAAAATGCAGCCTAAATGAATGTGAGAATGACTGAAATCACACATGGAATATAATGTTTACGATTTATTGGATAGTTCACTGAAACATGAATAAGAATCAAATAGATAACAAATATTATGGCTCTGATGTTTACTTCCGATGTCTTAGAACCACAGAAGTACTGAAATCTTTAACCACACGTGTGCAAAGAGAATTTTCTTCAACCGTGTGTTCTGCAGACCTTTTATTAATCGTCCTAGTTCTTAGTTCTGAACCACCTGCTCATTTTTGGCTGTGTTTGTTTTGTAGTGATCTATATAAGTATGGCTACTTCCTCCTATCGAGACATATTCTAAAGGTTTTCTGTCTTTGCTTAATCAAAGGTTCTGTGTGCACAGACTCTGTCTACTGTCCCACTACAGCACTGATTGTTTCCTTTTCTTGTGCAGTCTCTGCAGATCTCTGGCCGTGGCTGCTAGTTTTCTGGAAATAGTTTTTCCCTATTTAGTTTCCATCATTGCAAGTTCCAGAGCTCAGCTTTTCGAGCTCTGCTGGGTGATGCAGAGAGGTGATCAGCCTATATGACGCTATCCTCATCCCTGCAAAGGGTTTGGCTGTGGAGAAAAGAAATGATCAGTGCCAGCATTTTCAGATTTAGGGACTGAACTGCCAGATTTTATCCATTGCATATTAAACTTCATTCTCTTCAACTCTGAAGCCAAGGCACACTCCTCTCTGTGTTTTTGTTTCTTTGCCTTTGTGATTTGAACTTGACCCAGTTTCTGCCCTCTGCGCCCCACCCCTCCCGCCTCACTGCAGAGCTGAAGGTCTCTTTCAGCTTTCTTTCATCTCTCCTCAGCGCAGGAATATTCATAGAGAATATCCCAGCTCTTGCTGGCCCTGCTTCTCCATGGAGATTCTCATCTCTCCTTGTCTCTGCCTAAGGAGCTAGACCCAGGCAGGACTCCTTTGGTCAAGAATGAAACTGCTTCCAAACTTATTTTGACATAAAAGAGCATCCCCTTTGCCTCAGGTCTTTTGCTGTCTATTGTATTATTAAATATAACCTTAATGAAAGTTTAAGTTTCTGTTTTAACACTTTTATGACTGCCTGTTTTCAGATATAAACTTCGAATATTTTTGAATATCTACGGCCAAGGTGATGGTGGACTAAATTATTTTTTTTTAAGATTTTATTTATTTATTTATTTGACAGAGAGAGAGAGAGAGAGAGGAAGACAGCATAAGCAAGGGGAGCTACAGAGGTAGAGGGAGAAGCAGGCTCCCCGCTGAGCAGGAAGCCCAACCTGGGGCTCCATCCCATCATGAGCTGAACTAAAGGTAGACACTTAACCCACTGAGCCACCCAGGTGCCCCTGGACTAAACGTTTTAAAGACAGCAAGAACTCTAATTTTAAATACTTACAGATAACAAGTTTAGCTCTAATTTATAGTGTTTCCAAATAGTTTTAGGTCCACTGTTGGTATGAAAATCTACCACAGTAGGAGCTTTGCGATCCATACAATTAATTTCAATACTTTAGGTAAAACAAAACAAAATTTGCAGGGTTTGTAATTACTAGTTAAACATCTTGACATTATAAATGATTTCCTAAAAGTATCATGCTTAAAGTATACTCTTTTCCTCAGATATTATAGATTGCTTTTCTACTTGAGATGATCACATATATCTTTTTATTTCCCAGAATGTGCCATAAATAAATAAAATTATTTTCTGAGTCTGTTAGATGATTACAAACTCTACTCTGCAAAATACAATAGAAAATAACATTGTAATTCGTAGACTTCATTGTATCGCCAAGTATTAAGAGCGTACTGGATTAATAACAATTCCATAGCCTTTATGCAATTGAGTAGCATAGCCATTTAAGAGCTCTTACATAGTAGAATGACCTACTTTTAAGTTGCAGTGAGAAATAAAACTTTTAAGATTAAAAAGCAAAACAAAACGCTGTACCTATTACTAACAAAATGAAGGGTGAAAGTATTGGTATTTATTGAGAAGCTAATATGGGCCAATTATTCCCGAATTTTTTGGACTCAGAACTACTTGGCATCCTTAAAAATTACTAAGTATCCCCCCAATTTTTTGTCTATGTTGGCTATATCCATTAATTGAAGTAAAACTGGGAGCAATTAAAAATATGCATTAATCTATTTAAAAGAAAAGATGCTAAATTGGTGACTTTTTTATAAACAATAAAATCTTTTATGAAAAATAACTATTTTCCAAAACAAAACAAAAAATAATGGGAAGAGTGGCATTGTTTTGTTTTATTTTTCAAATATCTTTAATATCTAGGTATATAGAAGGTAGTTGGATTTCCATATCTGTGTCTGCATTCAGTGTATCAGTTTTGACTACGTATATGTGTATTACTATGATGATATCGCTATATATATAATATATAATCTACATATAGTTTTATATATATTGGACTATGTCTATGTAGACATGATGTTTTAACTATATAGAAGAAGAAAACCAATCCTCACACAGGTAGTTGAAAAAGAAAGCAGTCTTTTAATATCCTTTTCAATAACTATAGAGAGTTTTTGGTAATACCCTAAAATTCAACGTTGCACATCCCTTACAACAAAGCCCATTCCTCTGTTTTGCCCTTCAAATGGATCTTTTACCTATGTATGATTTTGACCTCTTGGACCCCTGAAAAATGTGTTGGGTGCTCCATGGAATTCCTGGACCACACTTTGAGAACCACTATGTTAGTCCTTGCTTTTGCAAAGGAAAAACACAATATTAAATAAATCCTGTTATCCTCTGTTTGCAGATTATGAATTTGACTCAAGTACAGTGGATACCTGGACCCAGTTGTCCTGGGTTTGGACCCAGCTCCACCACTTACCAGCTGTCTGACTAAAATATTCCATGTACTTACTCCTCGGTATACCACAGCCATGCAAATATACAAATACATACTATTTCATTTTCAAAGAGATCATATCAAAATTAACTCCCCTCAGTTTCCTTATTACCAAGTTACTTGATTTTGATTGAACCCCATCTTAGGTGGGGTATAATTTTTAGGCACGTGGATTCTTGGAGACAAATTTTCTCCATCTAAACCCATATTATGTCATTTTCTATCTGTGTAACTTTTAGATTCCTCATGCACTTTATGAAGTTGTAAGAGATAATATATATTAAGTGCTTAGAATAGAGTTTGGCCTATTATAAAGGCTAGATTAATGCATGCTAATTTTTTTTAACTATTATTCCCATTATCATAATATCCTGGAGCCCTCGACCACTCTTGCTTTCTCAGAAGTGACTCAGTTACTGTCCTATCCTGGTTCCCAAACACAAGGAGTTTATTTCAAGCTCTCTAATTTATCCTATGGACCACTTTGCACCCCCAAAATTGGGTTTGATGAGAAGGAGAAGGGATTCTCACTCCAGCAATACTTTTTCTTTGGGGGATTGAGGACCTACTATGACACTCTCCAAATAAATATCTCCGCAAACCCTCTGCTTCACGTTCTAATCATCTTTGACATCCTTGATCTATCCAAAAGTTAGGACATTGGTTTTCAGCCATTTCTTCATAAAGCCTGTCTTGGGGCTATGTCTCTCACTCACTTGGGTTTCTGCTATCCATCCTTTAGATGCCATGGGTGAAATAGAAACAGAAAGTGTCCCATCCTAATATGCCATTATGCAAATAGTAACAATGCAGGAGAAAGCAGAAAGGGACTAAGATACTTTGTGCTTATTGTATAGCAAGCAGTGTTAACTCTTTACAAACATCTTCATAGTGAGTCTGTGAAAAAGATATTATCCCATTTTACAGAGGTGCAGTTAGGGCACCAAAGCTCAGAGAGATTGAGTAACTTGTTGCAAATCACAAAAAGTATCAGAATGTGACCCTGTCTGCCCAAGCCACCTTAGCTAAGTTTGCCCAGCTTTTGTGTATTAAATTTCCCTTCTCTCACTTTCTTTACCTTTGTTCTTACTGTTGGTTTTACAGGTCAGTATATATAAAACATCGTTCATGAAACAACAATCTCTGTCCTCCTCCCCTTTCCATTAAGGCTATCACTTCTGTTTTTGGGGTGATTCATATACCATTTACTTTAATGTCTTTACATGATATGTTTGTACTGCTGCTTCTTGAAATGAAATGATTTTCAGAAATGATTTGTTTAACTTTCTTCCTACAGAAGCTTAGGACTGGTGCCTCTTCTTTCACTGACCCTGATACACACATGCACCCTTTCAATCTTCTTTGACAGGATTGGGCCATACTTTTGGTGTGGATGAGTATTAAGGATTTACATTATTAGTAGTTTACATAGTCATGTAAATGCTATTCCCATTTATGATTCCTTTTACTTTTACACACTACTTTTTGGTTTCCCTGAAGTCAGTAATTACTATATTTTTCCTTTCCTTCGTTTTGTACATATTTACCACCATCTCGATCCCCAAATGTTTGCCAGTTATCTAAATTTTCCTACAAGGCATTCTATAAGAGTTGTGCAAGTAAAGGAATGGTTTCCTTTCATTAATTTTCACATTCTATTTCCCACCTATTTGGAGTTTCAGAGATATTTTAAGTGATCAAAAATCCAATTTTATCAGTGCAGATGAAAGAAATGATCCCATATGTTCATTTAAGAAAAAAATGTTAACACAAATTCTCATTCTAAGTATAAAAATTTAGTTGTTAGTAAAGTTGCCTTATGTTTATAAAGTAATATAGTCTACAGTGTTTCTCATTGCATATTGACTACAAGTTTGAGGTAATTTGGAATACATTAGCAATTAAGACAAATCATAATGTTATTTCAGGGTAAAAAGAATATATGTATTAAAATGACTATGAATCCTAGTTACTGATATTCAGTAAAATTTGTAATCCTTTTAAGTGAAATGCAATTAATTTACAGTCTCAAATATTTTTAAAAATCTGTATATCCAAGTATATAGAAGTTGTTTATTGATGAACGCACTTAAGAATATGAAATTAAACTCTCAACTGTGTAGCTTATCTACAGAATGGATTGTCTGGATAGCTGAGTTTTCCAAATGCCTGATGATTATTGCCTGTAAGCATAGAAATTAGCTTAACTTATCTAAGCCAAAACTGCATTACATTTAAGCCTGCCTTCCTTAAAAGACCACAACCGTTTTGAAAGCTCATAATGAACTTTAGTTATTATTTTAGTGGTACTTGTAGGATAAAACGATGAGTGAATAGCATGTGCCTTCTACTAAATATTTCTGGATCTTTGTGGTATTTGAGTTGTCTTTTTCTTAATTAGATTCCCTTTCAAGCTACCAAAGCTCATCATAGTTTGGTATGTTTTCCTTTATCATTTCTTCTACTCTTTCTTATATTGGTTGCTTCTTTTTGACTGTAGGCTTTATACCCTATAATCAAAATTGTTTAATCAGGGTAAAACCTGCTTTGCAGATATGAAGGGTTCTTGTGTGAATAAAGTACACCAAGCTTAGTGCATGGAGTTGCAATATTATTTGTACTGACCAGAATATATTTATTACTTAATTCCTAGCTCCACATTGTATCCATGTGGAGCTAAGCTTGCCATGTAAGTGATGTGTTAGCAATTGCTAGTTGCTGATTGTCCCCCTATATATTCTCTCCTACAGTAATAGAACTTTCACTCTCAGCTGGGGCTGTGGAGGCCAAGAAGGAGCAGCTATGTGACTGAGTTCTGGGCAATGAGATGGAGGGAAAGTGTGCCATTTTCAGGATGCAGCCTTAAAAGAAGCACTGAGGCTTTTATGGCCCTCTCTCCATCTTGCTGCTTGGAACTCAGAACTCCCTCTCGACCAGGAGAGGGTAGGAGTCACACTCTAGAGATGGTGGAGCAGAGAGCTGATAATGAAGCCACTGAACTAAGAGCAAAATAAACTACTTCTCTTTGGTTTAAGCCACTGTATTTGGAGTCTATGTGATGTTTCTGCTCATTAATCCTAATTAGTATTAGTGAATAGTTAATTGTGTGAAGACAGCATCTTCTCCGCTCAGGGTACTGGCCAGTTCATTTGTTGGGTTCAGTTAAAACCTTGGTACATTTTATTTTAATCCCACCTACTCAGGCCCTGAGGTTTGAAACATTAGTTTTGTGAAGATAATTGGTTGTCTTGAGGTTATTAATCTGTGAGGCAGTAAAAAAGCAAGTAGTGCTTGAATGAAATGTTGATTAGAGCAGGACTCTTGTTCCCAGTCTTTGTAGGCTCTAACTCCAATTGAAAAATGAAACAATATGTCCTAAATTCTCTTTATTTTGGCTGATTGAAGGATATGAAGGAATGATGAACTTGCCTGCCTTCTATTCTGGTGGCTAAATCTTGGTCTGCAGAGTTCATTGTACCTCTGCTTTCAGCTACCCTTTCTTCAGATATACACTCAAAAAATAAACAGACCAACACTAACCCGAGTCTTGGTGTAACCTCCCTTTATTGAGGAGCTTAACTCGGCAAGATGTTTAAATATAAAACAGCTTTTTTCCTTTAATCTTTATCTTCAGACCCTTTCCCATCCCCTCACAGTATTTTGAATATATTACTCAGTTTTCCTGTGAATTTAGTAATTAAAACCCCAGTTCAGGTAAAAATTTTATTTCAAACCTAATTAGAGTGTTATTTTCTCTTCTTTCCCAAGCACAAACTTGACCATGAGTGAGAGGCCTGAGGTGGTAAGGAAAGGGAAAGATCTATCTGTTCAGGCCTCATCTTGTCCTTCTCTATGACGAGAGGATGGAGTGCTGGTTCTCTTGTGAGACACAAAAGGACAATGCCATGGAGGGTCCTGCAGGGCCTTCCTGCTGCTTGGTTCCCTGGTGTGGGAGTAAGCGTCGTTCTGGAACATGACCCTCCAGCCCACTTGTCCTCACCATGGGTAGAACACTTACACCCTCCAAATGCAGGGGTACTTTCATCCAGTGGGCAGCTGTCTTGGGTGGACTACCACCAGAATAAAAAGTCCTCTGCCCTCCTCAGTATCCCTGTGGCCCATGGAAGCTCACACATCTTTCCATACCAAATGCCGGGTGCGGAGGTGGTCCAGTCCTGCCCTTCTGTGTCCCCTCTTTGCTGTCTCCCTCCGATTCTCTTTTGCTCGAAAAGGCCTGAGTCAGATGAGCTAGATCTGTGATGTGAGCAGTTACTCAGCCAGGCAACACCATGGTTGGTCTTCCTCCTTCTTTCCCCCACAGCAAGGAGAGGCAATTGCCTCTTATGCATAACATAAAATTTTTCGCAAGACATAATGACTCTTACTCTACCTCTATTATTTTTTTCATCTGTTTATGAGATAGAATGGAGTGTGTGTGGCAGGGGGAGGGACCTGTAATTTTATGATTGTTAGAGATCAGTGGGAGAGAGGTGTGGTACCAGTTACAGGCACTTCTCTTCAGAAGGTGGGTTCCTTAAAAAAAATCTTTGTGTCCAAGTTTGGCACTAGTCCCAGTCAACATACTGTTACCTCTAGGAGGACATTCATAATGGGGACCACAGATCATTTTATACAGAATAATACAATTTTTAAACTGAAACACAAAATTGGCTTAAGCAATAAAATAGTAGTTTCACAGCACACATTTAAAACAAACATTTGTTTTCCCTTGATCCCAAAATGCCTTTTTAAGAGAGTATAAAATGCTGCTATTTTTAGGTTTTATTTTGGAAAATCTAGTTAAGGGAATTGTCATAACCTTGATAACTATTATTATCTTTCTCTGAGATGTTTTGAATAAATATTATGATACACATTTGTACAATATTTCTGTGTAGGCATATGCCAGATGTGTGATGACATGTATTGCTTTGCAATACAATAATACAAACTCGTGGAAGAATACTAACTGAGAAGTATTTTATATACTGAATATATAACTCTGGAGACAAGACTTGCAGATAGGGGTGTGTGTGTGTGTGTGTGTGTGTGTGTGTGTGTGTGTTAACTTCATCTCAATATCCCATCCAGCTCTAAAATTCTTTGCTTTGATTTTGCTGATGCCCTCTCAAAGCACAATGAATCCTTTCCAGAAGATCCCAATGAAACTAATGAGTTTAACCTCAAAGATTTTATCCTTCTCAGCAGTCAACTGGAAGCTAAAGTACATCAGAGAGAAACTAATTACAAGATGCTTGCATTTCAATTATTCTGCATTTATCATTGCAATTACTAATTCCATCTATCTTTCACTTGCTAAATATGGGAAAATGAAAAACAAAGACCCTTAATTTCATAATCCCTTCAGAAATGTAAATAGTCGATGTGCACAATTCTTTATATGTTTATCATTTTAACTATGACTAAAACTATCGTTAAAATTATTTCAAGAGATTTTCTGCAGTAAGAAATTCAAGGGATATCTTTAGTGGTTTTGAGTGTGCCAAATGCATGGTTCAAATTTAGAGTGATAATTGTATCTATAAAAGCTTAAATTTTCTAGACTGCAAAAACTGGAAGCGAAATCATGCAAGAAAATCAAAGATCAATTTGTGCCTTTTTGATGCAAAGAATAAAAGCCGACAGTAAAATCCAGTAAACAGTATTTGTATAGTCAAATCAGATCTTTCAATTCACAAATATGATATAAAAGCAAAAATAATATAAAGAAACTGAGAAAACAATTTATGTTTCAATTCATTTAGCGTTCTGAAATGACTCCCATAAGGAAAATCATAATTCCACTAATGTAAGGGACACATACACCCATAGCTTTGAATAAAAGGCAAAATTGTGCTGTTCAAGGCAAACTCATCCCTTAATATGGTTAGCCACATGAGTTTCACTGGATGACCTAGGTTCAAAACCAGAGGCATCATTTTCTTATGTTTCCCTGAGAAATGGCATTAAATTGTGGCCACATGGGTATTATAAATGAATTTTAGGGCATTGGTGCTGGAAGAAATCATAGAACTCATCTGGTAGAGAAATTACGAACTGGTGGCTCGTAGGAAGCATTCAACCACAGCTGTACTTGGCCTATTTAGTATTTTTAAACATTTGAAAATTTCACATAGAGATCTTGATTCTCAGCTTGTTCTGAAAATACACTGGGCTTGTCTAGCCATCACGTGACGTTGAGGTAACAACTAGTTCTTTAGAAGGAGCACTTTCTTCCAGGTTTCTACAGTTCTCACCATCCCTAGTGCCTTACAAACAGTATACTCCATTATTTAGTACCTGGATAACCTCCAAAGACATTTGAGTTTTTGACCCCTCCAGCCAGCCCCTCTTTCACAGGTGGAAACATCAACATCTCATTGATCTCCTGAGTTTTCTAAACAATAAATTGCAACAGGTAGGTAAGATTAGCATCTCTGGAGTTAATGTACATGGGTTCAAATCTCAGCTCAGCAACTTATCCACTCTGTGACCTTGAGCAAGTTATTGAACATTTCTGGGCCTTAGTTTCCTCATCTCTAAAGTGAGAGGAAAAATAGTACCTGCCTCATTGTGTTTTGTGAGATTAGATCAGTAAATATATGAGGTTTGCTTATAATAGGGCCTGGCAAATTTTATACTACAAGTGGTTGATATTGTTATTAAATCACTCTATCAACAAGCCCCAGATAGCCTGCTCAAGGGATAAATCCATCAGTGACCAGGTGTCAAGTTCAAGTCCTGCTCATATAGCCCTAGACATTTGATTCTTGTTTTTGTCCATTCTATCCCAGCTCTGAGTATTTGAGGGAAGGTGTGTGCAGCATTGGTGTTTGTGATCTTCCACTACTCTTGGACAATGTGATCTTGAATATGAGAAAAGTACTAAGGTTGGTGGAAAAGTGAGTCCCAACATAGATAAGGTACAAAGGTGATCAAGAAGAATTAAGAACTATTTAAGACATGTATAAGTTCTCTTTCTCCTATCAGTAGCAACGCAGCTATTGAATGGTCTAAAAGAAATAACAGGTGGCTAAGTCAGTACACAGTACTTCCACATGCCATCCTTGCTGCTCCGGGTGCATGCTGCCTCTGTAATGGTTCATTGCAAAAGGAGCACTGAGCACTATTTTTATTTTTACCTTCTTTGGAAAAGTGAAAATTTTCTTTGGATTTCTTTCAGTTGGTGAAAACAGGTAGTAATGTAGGTTTTTCTTTAAAGTGATGCAGTGTGATCTGATGAACGCTAGGTGTTAAACACAACTAATGAATCATTGCACACTACATCAAAAACTGATGATATGCTATTTGTTGGCTAATTGAACTTATTAAAATTTTTTAAAAAGATGCAATGTGAACTTTCAAAAAGCAGGGGATATCTGTATGTATATGTATGTGTACACACACACACACACACACACACACACACACACACACACATCTCCCAAAGGAAGGGGTTTGGAAGGATGTGTATTGAATATTTGGGTGTTTGGACTCATAAACGCGCTTACAAATGGCTACAGACTCATCCTTCTCCAGTTTCCACAAACTCAAGACCACATGTGTTTCTCTCTGTCCTTAGCTACTGGGAGACATGCTGACTTTTGGAAAACATCACTACAGAACATCAAAGGAACTGAGATAGCTATTTATGAATTAAATGTTTGCAGTTACTAAAATTGTGACAAATCCTTCAAGATGTCTTAAAATAAATAGTGCTAATATGTGTTATGATAAATGCTTTGTATAATTCTGAACCAGTCTCAGCAAAAAAAAAAAAAAATGATGAAAATCATTTCTAAACAGCAGGTGAACATATTCTGATTTTAGGTTTGGCTGCTTTCTGTACGATTATAGTTTGGATTTCAGCCATATTTCATGTATTTTTTTTTCTCTGAAAGCTAATGAAAATCCCCTCAATGTAATGCCATTAATCCCTGGAGCAGAAATAACTGGGACAACATTTAGTCTAACAGATGTGATTGCTAAGTGCCAGTGGTAAGATAGCAGTCAGTTTATTCACAATAAGGATTAAATAAGAAAAGTTGAGAAATGGTGAGTAAAGTTTCTTCTTGCCCTGAGGGAAATTTTGTGATAAAGCAATACCTTCAATGGTTATTTTCAATAATGTAGAAGTAATAATGCATAAGATGCAACCTTAAATTATTGACTATGAATTCCAACAGTGAAAAGTATAAGATACCATTACAAGATCTAAGGTTCTTCACCAAAGAAGCAATATTAATAAAATATTCACTCTTGGGGAGGGAAATGAGAGGAAAGTAAAATTATGATAACTTCATTATACCAGGAATTTGTATTAAATATTCAAAAAGCTGATATTACATTTCTCTAAAGGTAATTCGGTATGTTTTGAAGGACATTTTTATTTTATAAAATTTAACATATATTCTCTCTTTATGCCACATTAGTTAACATAACTCAAAAAATTCTAAATATTAAATGAAAACTCTAAAATTATATTGGTAGTTAAATAGTATAATTATAATAATTCAATACTGAATGTATCTGGATATTAATATTCCACACACCACAGTTTGTGCCGACTCTGAAATTTGGCTTTACGCTTTGCTGGCTGCGTATATTTCTTGTGCCATTAACATTGTTGATAGTATTAGGATTTTCTATTATGATGGGATAATATTCCTGTAATAAATGCTATCATTTATAAGTGTGATTTTGGCAAGCGTAAAAATGTATGATTTCCCATAAATACTACTGCCACTGTTTTCTTAAACATGACCTTCTGGGAAATAACATGTTATGCTCTCATGATTTATCATTACATTTCCAGGTAACACCTCAAGTTTCTAGGCCTAACTCTTCTGACTATAAATTCTACAAAAGTATGAATTAAGAATTATGAACTATAGGCTCTTTGATATACTTTTTAAAATTGCTACCTCAAGGAGCATTTAGTCTGGGGAACACCCTGCCGGACCTCTTAGAAAGTTAATAACAAATAAAATTTTCTGTTTGCTGAATGAGCTTCGTAGGAATCAATATATTAAACTTCATATTTAGGCAAACTTGAAAACACTATTTAAATACCTTAAACAAAAACCGTATAATTTTAGGAAGATTGAGAAGGCAAATATTAATATCTTAGTAATTCAAATGGATAGAGCCAGATCCTAGCAGAATTCCATATATGAAATTCAAATAAAACCTGTTAATTAATTATTAACATTGATGGCTGTGTATTAAATAACTATTAGGGACTTCCATGGAATTTGCAACTAAATTGTTCAATTAATGAATCCATATATGAAGGGTTCTCACAACTTTGTGGTCATGATTCATAATACGTTTGTTGGTGTTTGATCTTCAAAAATTTGAATTTAAAGAGTCACAAGCAAAGTATGATTTTGACTGAACATTTTACAATGAGGAGCACAAGTATAAGCTAAAAGCAAGCTTGATCCCATAACGCCTAATGTCGCCAGCAGAAAGTCGTGTGTTAGGGTCAGTGCTCCTGACGCAATAGAAAGCACTTCCTGTTCGTTCAGAGCCTTGATGACAACTCACTTCAAGAATCAGTGTGCGTAGTCAAAAGGTAGTTTCTTTTATTCCTACTTTTTTCTTCAAAGCAAAACTGAAAAGAGAGCATTGAGTCTTAGCTCTCTTTCTTATCAGTACTCGCTTGAATCAGCTGATAGATTTGTTGGGGATAAATAGGAAGCTTGAAAGTGAGCTTTTGCAGAGAAAGCAAGTGGTTTCCCCAAGCTAATGACATGGTCATAGGGTCACATCTAGCAAAAAAAATGTACATAGAATTGTAAGAAATAGCTTGATTCAATTAGCAGACCCTCTTCCTCTTCCTGACATATGCCTGTCACGTATTGAGATACTATGTTGTTTCAATCATTCTGCTGACACAACGTTCCTATGAGGATGTGGGTGTTATTATTGCTATTTTAAAGATTATGAAAACTGTCTTACTTGAGGCATACAGAAAGGTTGGATTTGATTCCATGCTTACTGGGTTTCCAAGTGTTAAGAGTATTTTAGACATTAATGACGTTGATACTATTTTAATCACATTAAGAAATAAATATAAACAAATGACTTCATTTCCAGTAAATGGTTTTAGTGTTAAGAAGTGAACATTTTCCTGAGAATATTTTATAAGACAAGCAGTTTGGAGGGGTTTTTTTTTAATTCAAATGGGAATAATGAGAAAACACAAGCCTATTAATGTGTACCAATTTATCCAATAAAATTAGAAGTCTATGCACTGTAAGTTGAAATTAACTTGTTAATGTTTCCTAATCAATGCTAAAGCATAAACTAGAATGAAGCTTAGTACAAGTTATTTTGGATACAAATTTTAAAAATTTTGTATTTGAAACATTTCCATTCATATCTAATTTCATAAACACCTACATAATCTTCATTTTTAAGTATAAAAAATTCATTTATTCATTCAATAAATAAATATATATGAGTATACGAGGCATTGAGCTTAGAAGTTAAATGAACCAAGGAGCTTCCTGTCTGGTGATTCCTATACACATTCACAAGATGAATATAGCTAAAAAGATATCAAACCAAAATGTGACCTGCTATTTTGTGAAGGACTCCCTACATTAACTGTGTCTTGGTGGGCTCTGCAGAGCCTTCCTTTTGAGTTCTGAAACTGAACTGTATCAGTCTACCTAGAGATGGTCAGGCTTTGATAAACACACCCATCTCATCTCATTAAAAAAGGATATAAAAATCAAAGCAATATTTTATTAATTTCTGGGAGGTAATAACTTCATAGGAAGTGTGTGGGACTTGAAATTATAACTAAAAGGTTTTGGAAAATATATAATCACAGTGAAGAGATTGAGATAATATCAACATATGGATAACTACATTTTCTTCTAGGTAATTAGCTCCGTCTCTTCCTAGAATACTTTATAGTCGGCCAAAATACTTACATTTTGTAGATATTATTAGTCTTTATAGGCAGTGATGAATAGACACTAAAAATGCTTATTGTGCACTTTTTTTCACTTTGGTGTTTAATATAATTTAATTTAATTCAATTTAATTTAATAATTTTATTCAATTTAATTAGAAGTTTATATAATTCAATTTTTCCAGTTTATTGAGATATAAGTGACAAATAGCATTGTGTAAGTTTAAGAATACTGTATTATATTGTGCATTTTTTTTATGGGTTACAAAAAACACCATTACAAAAAATTAAGTAGGCTAATAGTTAGATTTAAGTATTGTCTTTCTCTGGATATACCCTAACCATCTGAATTAAGCCTGGATATTTGCCTCTAGCAGAATATTTGCAAACTAAGTATATTCAATATTTTTGTATGTGGATAAGTTTGATTTTTGTTGATGGTTTTAACTAGTTTGCATGAATGACTTCTACTGACCTTTTCTCAAAATTGGAAATATCAGTTTGTATCTAGCCCATAATGCATTGACAAAAATGGGTCTCATGTCACTATATCTTGATCTGAAATGTTTATTCAGCAGATAAATACTTCAAACCTTTTAATTTGTAAACTGATCTATATAACATGTTTTTAGTTTTTATTAGTCATAGTATTAGTGTTAGTATCATTTCGGTACATATTTACGTCATTCCTGATTTATTTACTGCCTTTTGCTAAGGTCATTGATAAAATTTTTTTTAATAATTTAATAGTTTACATTTATGTTCAGAAAAATTCATATAGATAAATGTATATGTAAATTAATGTTTGGGTATAATGAGATAATTGGATTTTTGTATATCTTTAGGTGCACTTTTATTTCTAGACATTATTGGTCTGTACCCAACTTTAACCTTTAGGTGGCAGCATTTGAGAACAGTTATATATAGAAAGTTACCACCATTTAGAAAAACATGATGAACAATAATAATACACATGTTCAAAAGAAAGAATTTATATTTTATCATACTGCCTATTTAGATTCAAGACAATCCACTATCAAGCCATAGCACAATGTCATAATTTGGTACATTAAAAAGTACTTGCCTATCCACATAAAAATACTTTATTCCCATAAAAAGGCCATCATGTTTTTCACTGATATTTATTCACTGCTTATGATTCATTGAAGGCGGGGGTACTTGCAAATAGATATTCCCAAAGGGCTTTGTCCTCATGATATCCCCAGGTTTAATGAATCTTGGCTAATTAAGCATATCTGAAAATTCCTTCTGAAGTTAATGAAGATAAAAAGAAATCTTGTTTGCAATTCATTGGTTTAGAAATATTTTACACTGATGTATAGCAAGTGATAAAAGGGAAAAATACACTTGAAAACTAATTTATACGAAGGATTTTGGTAAATGCTACATATTAGTTACTAACTAGAATAATCATCTCAAAAGATAAATTTTGTTGCATAATTGACAACCCAATTGATCTGATCTATTTGGGTTATAACTAAAATCCTTGTTTCCTTTTTCAAAAATTTGGGTCAAGGAATTTTATTTCACTACTCAAGCATCTAATCAAGATTAGGCTATACATGGGGCGCCTGGGTGGCTCAGTCGTTAAGCGTCTGCCTTCGGCTCAGGGCGTGATCCCGGCGTTCTGGGATCGAGCCCCACATCAGGCTTCTCTGCTGAGAGCCTGCTTCTTCCTGTCCCACTCCCCCTGCTTGTGTTCCCTCTCTCGCTGGCTGTCTCTGTCAAATAAATAAATAAATAAATCTTTAAAAAAAAAAAAAAAAAAGATTAGGCTATACATGACTAACTTCATTAAGAGACAAAATAGGGGCGCCTGGGTGGTTCAGTCGGTTAAGCGGGCAGCTCTTGATTTTGGTTCAGGTCATGATCCCAGGGTCCTGGGATCCAGCACATGGAATCTACTTGAGTTTCCCTCTCCCTCTGCCCCTACCCTTGCTTGTGCTCTCCCTCTCTCTCTCAAATAAATAAAAAAATCTTTTTTAAAAAAGAGATTTAAAAAATGACTAGAATCTGTGATATTTAGTTGAATTTGTGTTTTAAATTTTTAGAGGACCATGTCAGCTTTCCCACAGTGACTATAATTCTTGCTGCTATATAAATTTTCATTTTATTAAAACCCAAAATTTAAAGGCACCTGGGTGGCTCAGTCCATTAAGCATCTAACTTCAGCTTAGGTCATGACCTTGGGATCCTGGGATTGAGCCCCACATCAGGCTCCCTGCTCAATTAGAGTCTGCTTGTCCATCTGTCCCTCCCCCAACTCATGCTCTTTCTCTCTATCTCTTTCAAATAAGTAAATGAAAAAAATCTTTAAAAAAAAATAAGACCTAAAATTTATTTGATTTTCCTCTATTTAGATTTTTGTATATTTAAGAAAAACTTTTAGGGTAACTTTTTATATAATAATTATTTTCCCTTTGATACTTATGCTTTATTGGAAAATGTTCTAATATTTTCATTTTGGTTTAAATTCAAAATATTTTATTAAAAGATCATTTCATTATTATAGATAGACATAAAATTTCCAGTAACTTCATTAAAAGCCAAATTTATATATAGCTGGTCTAGAAGATTAAATAACCTATATCTGTTTATTTTGTTTGTCTAAAAAATTAAATAATTTTGCTCAGAGTACAGTGTTTGCAGTGATGTCCATTGACTGTTGGCAAAATTATTTTTAAAAACTTCTCCATCTGGACATCATCTAAACTATAAAAATGCTTCATGTTTTAGATGTTCATTTCTGTGCTACTTACATTAATGAAAATTCGGAAGGAACCTAAAGATCCAAATGTGGGAGAATGGATAATCTGTTAATTTATATTATGAGATGTATACAGTCTTGATGAATGTAGGATAAAAGTGTATGCAGTCTTTACTTTAACTTTTATTGAGATTCTTTCATTTGCATGAGTTACTTGAAATGGCTCAAACAAGAGAAAGAATTTATTAACTATATTAACTGAAATTTCCTGGGGCTTGAATGACAGGATCTAGGTGCTTAAACAATATCAGAAATCTGACTCTCCATCTCTCCCTTTTGTTTTCATTTTGGTTGGCTTCATTCTTAGTAAATCTGTTTCAGCAGAGAAGTTTTCCACCGCTCCTGACTGGCATCCTTGGCAGAAACACCTGAAGTGTATGTCTTTCCAGTGTGCTTAGTGAGAGTTCCAAGGAGGGCTTTCATGTTCTCAACCTGAGTTACAGTCACCTCTGAGATTATCATCATGAGCAAGTAGACTTTGATTGGATGTGTCAGGTCCCAGGTCTCCTTAAGAAGAGAACAGGGTTAGCATTAGCCTCATCCAAACTACAAGGACTAAAGCTGGAGTAAATGTGGTTCTCCAGAGGAAAAAATGAGAATCTTTACTAGAAGAATGTGTGTGTGTGTGTGTGTGTGTGTGTGTGTGTGTGTGTGAATACACATGTATATGCCAGAGAACCAATGTGATAGATATCTACCACAGTACCTGTAAAAATTAAGTGAGACTATTTTATACCTTGAGCGAGAGAAAGAAATAGAGAATGAGAGAGGAGAGTGACAGAAATAAAAATAAGATGGGTGGATTAAGTGTTCTTGAATCTCATTGGGGTCACATAGTCAGCACATAATCAAATACTTATGACTAAAGTCAGTTATAGAAGCAAGCCAGTTAACTTAAATCAAACATAGAGTACAGTGCAGATTTTTGCATATAACATTATATTACTAAAAATTCTAAAGTCGTTACTCTACCATCTTTTAAAACAGTTTTAAAATAAAACCTTTGTAATAGTTGTCAACTGTATGCATTGGTATAATAAAAGGCATATCTCAGGTTATTTTTTAGAAGTACATCACATAATTCTATGCAAATATAATTGCTGTAAAGGGACATGATGACAGAATCAACTTCTAAATTGGGGTAATTTAAGGTAGAATATTTAAATTTGCTCTGGATCTACTTTAATCGTAATTGCTATAGAGCTACAAAGTTTGGTATAAAACTGTTTCCTATTCAGCAGGATGAGGATATGATAATACATTGCTGTTATGAATGATATGGGATTTCAGCACAGAAACACACACATTGAGAATTTTCACCTAAAGGTCATGATATAAATAACACTTCTGTTACAAGACTATTAAAATTATTATTCTAACTCTTATTCTAAGACTCAGCGGCAGAAAAATTAAATGTCATATGTATATGTATGTGTGTGTGTGTGTGTATATATATATATAAGAACAGAGTAAAATTAGGATTCAGTATATTCTTTTTTTTTTCCTTCTCTCTCTTTTTTTTAACTTTATATCCCATGACTTATTTCTTTTATAACTGGAAGTTTGTACCTCTTAATCCCCTTCACCTCTTTCACCCACTCACCCAGCCTCCTCCCCTCTGGCAACCACCAGTTTGTTCTTTGTATTTATAGTCTGTTTGTTTTGCTTTGTTAGTTCATTTGTTTTGTTTTTTTAGGTTTTTACACATAAGTGAAATCACATGGTATTTGTCTTTGTCTGTCTGATTCATATCACTTAGCATAATACACTCTAGGTGTGTCCATGTTGTTGCAAATAGCAAGATCTCTTCCTTTTTATGGCTGAATAATATTCCAGTGTGTATTATATATCACATCTTCTTTATCCATTCATCTATCAATGTAAAAATAGGTTGCTTTTATATCTTGGCTATTGTAAATAAGGCTGTAGTGAACACAGGGATCCATATATCTTTTTGAATTAGTGGTTTTCATTTTCTTTGGAAAAATATCCAGAAGTGGAATTGCTAGGTCATATGATAGTTCCGTTTTCTGATTTTTTGAGAAGCCTACATAAAATGTTTTCCATGGTGGCTACACCAATTTACATTCCCACCAACAGTGTGCAAGGGTTCTCTTTTCTCTACATCCTCACCAAAACTTGTTATTTCTTGCCTTTTGGTACTAGTCATTCTGACAGGTATGAGGTGACCTCTTACTGTGGTTTTCATTTGCATTTTCCTGATGATTAGTGATGTTGAGCATCTTTTCATGTGTCTGTTGGTCATCTGTATGTCTTCTTTGGAAGAATATTTGTTCAGGTATTCTGCCCATATTTTAATCAGATTGTCTTTGGTTTTGAGATATGTAAGTTCTTTATCTATTTTGGATATTAACCCTTTATTGGATACGTCATTTGCAAATATCTTCTCCAGTTCAATAGTTTGCCTTTTTGTTTTGTTGATGGTTTCCTTTGTTGTACAAAAGCTTTTTAGTTTGATGTAGTCCCATTTATTTATTTTTGCTTTTGTTGCCCTTACCTGTGGAGACAGAGCCAAAAAAATATCACTGAGGCTTATGTCCAAAAGTTTACTGCCTATGCTTTTTTAGAAGTTTTATGGTTTTAGGTCTTTCATTTGGCTCTTTAATCCATTGTGAGTTTATTATTGTATTTATTTTTGTAAGAAAGTGGTCCAGTTTCATTCTTTGATGTGTAGCTGTCCAGTTTTTCTAACACCATTTATTGAAAATAGTGTCTTTTCCTCATTGTATATGCTTGTCTCCTTTGTCATAGATTAAGTAATCATTTAAGCATGAGTTAATTTCTGGGCTCTTTATTTTGTTCCATTGTTTTATGTGTCTCTTTTTGTTGCTAGTACAATACCATTTTGATTGCTATAGTTTTGTTGTATAGTTTGAGATCAGGACATGTGATGCCTCCAGCTTTGTTCTTCTTTCTCAAGATTGCTTTGGCTATTTGAGGTCCTTTGTAGTTCCATACGAATTTCAGGGTTCTTTGTTCTAACACTGTGGAAAATGCCATTGGTATTTTGATAGGGATTGCACTGAATCTGTAGATTGCTTTGGGTAGTAGGGATATTTTAATAATATTAACTCTTTCAATCTATGAGCATGGTATTTCTTTCCATTTTTTGCATTGTTTTCAATTTCTTTCATCAGTGTCATAGTTTTCATGGTACAAGTCTCTCACTTCCTTGGTTAAGTTTATTCCTGGGTATTTTATTCTTTTTGGTACAGTTGTAAATGGGATTGTTTTTTGAATTTCTCTTTATGATGGTTTATTATTGATACATAGAAACACAGCAGATTTCTGTATATTAATTTTGTATCCTGCAGCTTTAATGAATTCATTTCTTAGTTTTAAAAGGTGTTTTTTTTTTCTTTTGGTGGAGTTGGTAGAGTTTTCTTTATTTAGCATCATGTCATCTGCATATAGTGACAGTTTTACTTCTTCTTTACCAGTTTGGATGTCTTTTATTTCTTTTTCTTTCCTGATTGCTGTCGCTAGAACTTCCAGTATTATGTTGAATAAAAGTGGTGAGAGTAGACATCCTTCTCTTGTTCCTGTTCTTAGAAGCAAAGCTCTCAGCTTTTCACCTTTCAGTATAATGTGAGCTTTTCACCTTTGTCATATATGCTCTTTATTATATTGAAGTATATTCCCTTTATATTCACTCTGTTGAGAGTTTTTATCATAAATGAATGTTGAATTTTGTCAAATGCTTTTTCTGTATCTTTTAAGATGACTTTTATCCTTCATTTTGTTAATGTAGTGTATCACATTGATTGATTCAATATATTCTTTAAAATATAAATCTATCAGGACATTTTGAGATACGTCTAAATTAAACCCGTTAGTTTTCATCTTATAATTGGCTTGTTTAGAATAAAGTCAACAATTACAGGGTGGCAGGTAGGATGGAATAGTTGGAAGGAAGACAGGGAAAGAGGGTAGAATATGCATGGGAGCACAACTAGGTGGATGTTCCTCTTTCTCAAAGACCTTGTCATTCAATTACTTGCTTCCTCATGATTATATTTCTTTTTCTATATCTAAGAATCTACTATTTACAAATTTAAAATAGCCTTCTATGAAAACATTCGGCTTTCTGTAGTATGTTACATATATAGGTACTGAAAAATATCAGCAGAATGAGATAATTAATCAACACTTTAATTATGCATGTTTTCTGAGTTCAGTTTGTGATTTGACCTTTACACAAATTTTAGCTCATGCACTGCCCAAGTCATTTTGCATCATCAGTTGATCTCTATGTTCAATAAAATTTGGAACAAATGAGCAAAAGCAGATATTGAGGCTTTTCACACTCTTTCCACTGGCATTTTGTATTCAAACAATGTCTACATGACAGCCTAACAAATTGTTAATTACTAGCCATTTTCAATAAAATGAAATTGTGTGTGTTGTAACACCTTTATAATAGTAGCTAGGTATGATCAGACTGCTTGAATCTCTATAAAGCAGGGAGATTTCTAAGCCAGGGGATGTTGTTATATTATCAGAAGTTTTGGTATGCCAAAGATGCTGACTTTTGACTTCCAAATTAGCACAGCCACTGCCTGTGGTTGAGGGGAGATGTGGTGGGGTACTGGCTGATGGCTCAACATCATGTGATGTTAAGTATAGGCTGGCCTATCTGATAATAACTTCTACAGTGAATGTGAAGCATGGCAATAAGTTGTAGTGTCAGAGATGGCTTGCATCATCTGTTCCACATGAATAGTGTCCTGTTTTCCTATACAATTACATAATGTTATCACTTTAACAAAGGACATTAAGTCAAAATGTTTCCTAAAGTGTAAAAATTCTTACACAGTGAAAGCTTCTGTTGCATTAAATTATCTTTTTTGCTACCTCATCGTCCTAAGCATCTCTTTCCACTCCATCTAACAATACTTTTATTTCAAGCTTACTAGGTATGCTGTGAATACTGAGGAAACCACAAAGTTCTCCTAATTCATAGTGCAGTATAAATAACTACCAAGTCAATTCTCCTCCAAAGAGTTTGTACTTCATAAGGAATACTTTTAAAGGAGACAACAGAGGGGACTTTGCAATTAAAATTCAGTAAGACATTTTTTAGTAGAGCACCTACCGGAAAAAGAAAAGCAAGAGAGCCATCTTCCCCCAAAACAAATTAATATAGTTTATTCATATATTTATCCTACAAATATTTGGCTGCCTATAATATTGTAGGCATGAGGGAGATCTTTTTTTTTTTCTTTTCTTAATTGGACTTTTATTGATTGGAAGTTGTGAGCGGAAATATTTTTCCATTTTTCACCAGGGAAGTGTCATACACTAGGAGGGCTAATAGGATGGTACTCTATTGCAAGGTGAATGAATCTGGAACAGAGTTTAATAATACGATAGCCCAATTTTTAAACTACCATTCTTCCTAAAGTTATTTAAAAGAAATACTAAAAATGTGTGTTGAATATTTTTTACAGATTTAGGGGCAAATCCACAATTTGGGGACTGATAAATCACAAATGTTGCTTCCTTGCTTCTTTCTGTATGTTGCAGAGTAATCTCTCTCCAAAGCCAACTTATTTATTATGTGCTTCCTCCACTTTTCAACCTTCAATATCTGCCTCTTGTTCTTAAGACAGACTTACTAGTGTGTTCTACAAGTCTCTTTATGATTTCATCCAGGGCCATCCCTCCAGCCTCATCAGAGATCGTTTCCTCTCTATTCTTATATCCTGTTATTTTGCATACTTTTTAGTTCAACTAATACTGCATGGTATCATTTTTATTAGGCACCCCAACTTTACCTGCCAACTTTACCTGCCTACATCCTTCTCATTCATCAGGGCTCACTTTGTCTTAATGTCTTCCTTCAAAAGGCTTCCCTGACTATGTAATAATTCACCCCCCGACATCCCATGGCACACTCTTTTCATGTATCAGAGCATTAGCACACATTATTGCATTTGCTTTATTACTCACTGTCAAGCATTTAACTCCAGGAGGGCCAAGACTATATTCGCTTTGTTTAGTGCTTAGTACAATGTTGGCCCATGATAAATGTTCAATTAGTGTATGTTCAATAGGTGAACTATGTTCATTTACTATATACAGTTGACCCTTGAAAAATATGGGTTTTGAACTGTGCAGGTCCACTTACACATGGATTTTTTAAAAAATAAATACAGTGCAGTACTATAAATATATTTTCTCTTCCTTGTGATTTTCTAAATAACATTTTCTTTTCTGTACCTTATTGTAAGAATACAGCATATAATACATGTAGCATGCAAAATATGTGTTAATTGACTCTTTATGGTATTAGTAAGGCTTCTGGTTGACAGTAGGCTTCTAGTAGTTAACTTTTTGGGGAGTCAAAAGTTATACATAGATTTTCAACTGTGTGGAGGGTGAGGTGGTCAAGTGCCCCTAACCCCTTGCATTAAGGGTCAGCTGTACTTCCGGAGTGAGCATCTGTGTATAAGGCACTATTCTATGCAACATAAATATGACTAAGACACATTCTTTCTCTTCATGTAGCTTTCCATTTAGTACGTGTGGGCATTTGGGGACAAGTCATGACAAATCCTATTATAAGGGAATATCACTCAGGCCAAAGAGATTCTGTCATAAACAAATGGTTACGGGGATTTAGTCTCAGAGATCAGAGGTCATGGAATCTCTTGGAGATTAGAGTTCATTGTGGAACATTTCGGTTGGTGTTTTGGAAGGTAGCTCTTTCTTTGAATAGCTAGCTTTTAATTAGCTTTTTTTGATAAATGAATAAAACATGGCTTTGTTTCCTTTATGTTTGTGTTTCAGTTTAAAAGAGTAAAAAATGATTATCATATTCATCTGTTTCATACTGAGGTCAACAAAATATTTTATGTATATTTAAGTATTACTGTAATTATAGTTTTTATTTTGTTAGGCAAGTTGCATCCAGATTTTGTGTATGCAGGCCTGTGATTATAATAATCCATTTCTAATTGCTTCTGTGAAATCTATGAATCCTTTTTTGTACACTGTTTTTCCTCCTAGGTGTTGATAAACTAGATCCATTAGCAATCACTAATGTTCTCTTAAGGTTATTTGATTCGACTTAGAAGTGTTACATTCCCATTCATTTCATGAATACTCCTGTAATGCTTTTTCTAAACCTGGGACATAATATGGATCTTATTTCCACAGAAAATTATGGATATTATCAGTAATTGCTCTATTACCACAAGGAAAAAAATTTATTTAGATTGTAGAGTCTCAAGGTATTTCAAAAGATCTTTTGAAGCACTGATTCAATATTGGTAATATATGTAGTTTGCATACAAATAATAGTTATTATACTTTCATGTATAACATTTAAGCTACAGGATACTGAAGTTCTCATTTCCTGTTGGGAGTTTTCAATATAAATGTAGTCCTATTCTTTTATTTGAAGAGCTACAAATTTCCATTTTATTGTATTAAGCATACAGGGAATGATAATGTTTTGGTGTGATTTTTTTAAAAAAATACTATTTCAAAGGTCTTAAAAGAAGACTGTGCTCTTTTCACATTGCATCATCTTATTCTAGTCTGAGTTAATACCCTATATAATTGTCTTCTTAAATTGAAGTCTCCTCTGTGGATGGGCTCTGCTCTTTCTTATTATTGGCCCAGAGACTCCTCCCTTATCCCATTATCTGCCACTTCTATTATGGGTTTTGTAAGTCAGATGTGAGGAACCAGCTTGCAGACCAAGAAAATGTTCATGATGGCAAATTTGTCTTTCTAAGGTGCTGTGTGACACTGCTCCTATAGAAAGACACATAAGAAGAATTAATTTTCTTATGTATTTCATTATCCTTCCTTCTTAATTGACCATATTATAATTTTTATCTTTCTTATCTTTCTTTATGTAAATGATTAAAAGAAAGATCAAGCCTCTTTTCAAAGTACTAAAGTGGTAAAAGAAATTAGCTATTTTATAATGTGTTCTTCTGATATACTCCCTAAGCTGCTTCTGTGAACCATCATACTATACAGATGGAAATACTGAGGCAAGATAGCTTTAAAGCAATAGACATCTTATTTATTTAATTAAAATGAAATTTAGTGAGGCTTGAATCAAACAAGAAGTTAGGCGTATGCCTAGATTGGTGTTCTGTCAATGGATATTTGTTTAATCATACATTATGAATAAGAAAGAATAAGAATTCAAGAAGAATTTGACAGGAACACAAAGTGCTTGAGGTTAGTCCCTGCTTTGTCCCTCATTAAATGTGGGACCCAACTTCTCCCTCCATCTCTAAAATGAGATCACTGCTTTGGTTTCCAGCATTTCCAAAAGTCATCTAAGTTTAAAATAGATTTCATTTCTGGAATCAACATGAACCTTTCTATTTTCTCTCACTTTTCAGCAGATAGTTTCTAAGTACTGTCTTTATACCAGGCACCTTACTAGGCACAGGGATGGAGCAGTTCCTGTGCTGTGGGGCTCAGGGTCTAGGAGGAGACAAACATTACATAATCACACAAATCAGTAGCCATCTAGAAATTGTGATAAATGCTGCAAAGACATCGTGGAAGGTGTCTGGGGAGGTGATAAGAGAATGAACTTAAATGAACCTAGTTGGGACTTGTTTCTCCAAGAGAGCAAGAGCTTGAAGCTGAAGCCCGAAGAATGAGGCAGCCGTAGCCAGGTGAAGAGTGTAGCCAATATTTCAGGTGGAAGAGAGAGTTCACAGAAAAGCCCGAGCTGTGAAATTGCCCACAGGTCCAGAACATGGCCTGAGAGGAAGTTGGAGAGAGGGCAGCACATACATCATGGGAAGCCTGAGGCAAGAGTAGGGCTTTCATCTTAAATACAATAAAAATCTGAGAGTTACAGAGATTGAGAGAGGGGGGTAGGTTTGGAAGAAAGGTATGTGCAATGCGCTGAAGATAAGATTTGGGATGGGTGAGAGATTTGGCTTTCTTCCCGTTTGTTTGTTTGTTTTGTAAAGATTTGCCTTTTTTTTCAAAAGGCTGGGTTCTCAAGGAGCTAATTTCAGGCAAGAGTACAATGGAAGTTAGGAATCTTAAAATGTTACTTAAAAGGCTTCATCTACCTCCTAGGAGTACTCATCCCCCAACTTGAAGATTACTGATATAAAACACAATGCCTGCTCTCAGAGAGTTTGTAATCCAGTTGGATAGAAAAGACATGCACATATGAAAAGTTAACTAATCATGAAAGATTTAAATAACAGTACAGGACAATAATAGAGGAACTATCATAAGCAAGCCATGTACAATTGCTTAGGAAATTGAGTAGACAATGACTTGTCAGAACCCCATGATAGAGAATTCTTTTGGGATCTTGAAAACTGACAGAATTTGAATGATTTGAAAGGAGGATTTATGACATCTCAGGACTAACAGTAGTGGAGATTATAGAAAGGAAAAAGTGGAAAAGTATTTTGAGGTGATTGAGATTTGGTGGAATAATCAGAAGTCAGGCAATCTGATTTCAAGGAATATGGAATGCCAGCCTTCAGAATCTGTGCTTTAGTATATAGGTCATAGGACCATTACAGGCTTTGGAGTGGGGGAGTGCTAAAATCAAAATGACATATCAAGAGTATCTAAAAGAGCCTTAACAAAGAGATTGGAAAGAAGAAATGGTCATTTAGAAATTTAGAAGCCTTGAGTCAATAAAGGGCTGGAGTGATGGAGTGATAGATATGAAAATAGGAAGGAAGAAGTACTTTCGAGAGATCAAAGGAAAATTAAAAAAAAAAGACAGAACTGAGTGATTGTTTGGATATGGAACTCAAGAAAAAAGTGAGGAATCCTAGAAAGCAGATACTTGTATCTCATAAATTTGGGGAATGGTTTCGATGATCATTTAATCAACTGGGATTTTGATGAACTATAATTCATTAAGTTAATAAAAACATTTTCCAATAAGATATATAGCTTAAACACCAACCTGAAATACTGTCTATTCCTAGCCTACATTTCATTTGTTTGTTACGATTGTAGATGAGAGCATCTGTATTTGCACTGTTGCCAAATCCTGGTATTTTGAGCTGCTAGTATGGCAGGCTGGTGTTTACCTTATTTACCATTATTTACTCACCCCCTCACTAATTAATATGTCTCATAAACTGGGAAGAACAATCTCATTTATTGGCCATACTTCATTAATGTGACTCCCCATGTGGCTGTCTTTCAGTATGTGCAGTTTGGGCTATGATGACCATATGTAACTGTTTCTGTAACTTTTCTCTGCCCAGAAAGTAAAAGTGTAACACTTGTCAGAAGTATGGACTGTGTCACATATATTCTTTGTCTTTATTTAGTAATAGCCTTTCAAAAATCATAGTTCAGCCTAACCACAGTTCATTTCAAAACAATGAGTTATGATTCAACATAATGTCTACAACCAAAATATCTTATTTATTTTTAGAAAATTTTTCAAAGTGCTTTTTAAAATAAATATTTTAATAAAATTATTCCAAATTAAGAAAACTAAACAAAAAAGAAAATTAGAATTAAAATCAGCCATAGTCATACCATCCAGAGATAACTACTGTTAATGTTAGCATATATTCCCCTCAGCTTATTTTTTCTTCGTATACCTGAAATATAACTTTTGTTAAAGAAATGTGATTCATATTTTATATACTGAAGATGTGCTCATTCTACATGTACTGTTGTATGACTTGCTTTTCTGAATTCATAATTAGTTTGAATGTCTTTTCAATGACTAACTTCAATCAGCATCATCCCTATAACTTCTATGAAATTTTATTTCAGTAATTTTGTTTTGTGTGTTTAGATGGTTCTCAGTATTTTCTACTATAAACACAGTTGCAAAAATTTGCAGTCTTACATGTAGAGATATAGGAATATTTTATTACAACACTTTTAATATATATACATATATACATACATATATATGCATGTGTGGGCATATTCACACACTTGTCTGATTATTTTTTAGAGTGACATTATTTCTAAAAGTGACATTTTTGGGGTCAAAGTTGTACAGCTTTAAGACCTGTCATACTTAATTTCAAACTGTCTTATATCCCCGAGAGAATATGTAAATAGCCTTTTCCACAACAATAAATCAATGACCAGTCTACTAGCAAGAATATATATCTTAGTTTGCATTTGGCAGGGGGGCTGACTTGTAGGTGAACATTTTATTCTTCTGTTACTGCTCATTTGTATTTTTTTAAAAGATTTTATTTATTTATTTGACAGAGAGAGAGAGACAGCCAGTGAGAGAGGAAACACAAGCAGGGGGAGTGGGAGAGGAAGAAGCAGGCTCCCAGCAGAGCAGGGAACCTGATGCGGGGCTCGATCCCAGGACCCTGGAATCACACCCTGAGCCAAAGGCAGACGCTTAATGACTGAGCCACCCAGGCGCCCCTCGTTTGTATTTTCCTTATTTGAACTGCCTATTCATATTCTTTGCCCATTTTCCATGAGTGTTCAAATCAATTTCTTAAATATTCTTTTCAATCACCAACCAGCAAAACCAGTTTTTTTTAAAAGATTTTATTTATTTATTTGAGAGTGAGTGAGCAAAAGAGAGAGCATGAGCTGAGGAAGAGGGGGAGGGAGAGGGAGAAGCAGACTCCCCCTGAGCAGGGAGCCAGATGTGAGGCTCCATCCCAGTACCCTGAGATCATGACCTGAGCTGAAGGCAGATGCTTAACTGACTGAGCCACCCAGTCACCCCTCCCCTTACATTTTAATTGAGAAACACTTATAAAATGCAATGAGGGTAATGATATTTATCTCTAAAGAAAAATAAAGCACAATAAAGAGATAGAAAGAAACGGAGGCTCTTATTATTATATGGATGGTCAGTGTTGATTACTTTTGAGGGAATGATGTTTGAACACTGTCCTGGGAGTCAAGAACATTTAAGGCTGGGGGAAGAGTAAATAGGGAGGCCCCGAGACAGGCATATAGCCTGGTTCTTAGCACGCCTTCAAGGATTATTTGGAAACTTTGTATTACTTCCTCATTTTCTTATTGAATTAATGTTTTTAGAATTGTATTCTGTAATTGTCTCTTTAAATGAATTAATAGTTAACATCAAATCCAAATGGAAATAAAATAGGAAATATAAAAGTTATGTTCATTAAGGGATTTCCTTTCAGACACACTGATTTTTCAATTTTATTTTTAAGGTAAGAAATGACTCACAGATAAAGGTTCATTGAGGTAGATGTCAGAGGAAAGATAGGACCAATTAGGATAGGTAGGATAGTGGGGTGAACATATAATTTTTTAGTGTATAAATTTTAGCAGAAAAGTTTTAGAGGTATGACTAATGACCTATAATGGCAAAATACATTAACATTGTTCTGCTTATCCAAATATTGAAACTGAGATCTTATTTCAGCTCAGCATCTTGATCTCCACGATTTAAGTTATAACAATAACAACAAAAAGTAGCATCTCAGAGCATTAACTCTTCTAAAAATTATATCCACATTTGGTTCTGGGATTTTTACTGATTGCTAATCAGCCTAAGATCATAAGTGTATGCAGTGGGTACCTAATGAAACCAGTTACATATGATATCTGTATTCTAGACCCTATGCTGTTTGTTGCTCCAAACTGACATCAAATAACTAACTATTCCTGACATCGAAATGAATAGCAATGGCTGTGGAACATGGAGCTTGGCAATAGCACTTGCAGATTAATCCAAAAGTATGGAATACAATTTACATATTCCTTTGTATTTACACATATGTTTTGGATATATGGCTATATATAAACCGTGTTGAATATATATATAGATATAAATAGGAAGTACTATTGTGAAACTCTGTACGTGACTGTCAGCTGATTATGAATTTCAAAATATTTCAAATGATTTCTACAAAAGCATATGTAAATAATAACACTTCAATGATATTTTCTATACAATTTATGAGTTAAATGAAGACATTTTTTTCTTGAAATCCCTTCATTCAATAAGTCCTAAGGAAACAGTAAGGTGTGATTAATCAAGATGTCAGCCTATCTGTTCTTCATTGCGTGTGCGGCCCATCAAGAGAACTGTGCTAAGGATCCAAGAGCAAATCATGACTTTTACATTCTCAGGCATTCATCTTGGGCTAAAGAATTTGAGAGTTGAAATCTTGGCAAAGGTTGACTTACAGGTAAGTACAATCACTTGAGAATTTCACATATGATGTTCAATTTATCCTTAGCAAAAACTTTTGCCCTGACGAAACAGAACATTTTATGCTTCTTTTCACAGGTAAGGACAATCCATCTGAGTGACTCCAAAGTGACTGCAGACTTCAGTTCTCACTTCCAGACTTTTTAAAAGGAACATTGTTATAGTAGAAAAATCTTTATAAAGACATTTGACTTATTTTGATACCTAGATAAGTCAGGGCAGGATATTTCTTTACAGCCACAATAAAATCTGTAATGAATTTGAAGATGTTTGTATATTCTCTTTAATTCAATCAATTAACTATAGTAGCTGCTGCCTGGGAGATAAATACATATATGCTATTCTTACTGTCAGAGATTATAAGAGATAATACATTATTAAATTCTGTAATGCAGGATGGGAAATTGTAAAGTCAAGAAAAAAAAAGACATTTAAAAGATTGTACTGGGAATGAAGCTGAGAAAATATCAGTTTTAAATCTAACAGAGAGCAAATAGCATTTATGATGGGTCTTAAATAAAGGAAAGTTTGGACAACCATAAGTGGGGGTGAGGTGTCTAGCAGACAGAGAATAACAGGAACAAAGTTTGAGGATGAAATGCATAAGGCAAGTTTCTGGAACAGCAAACAAGCTATGAAAAAAAAATAGAACACTAAAAGTAGAAATCCAACATTATTTTTCATAGCAGTACTGGGATAACACTATGTTTCTTTGAGCAACATGTATCTTTGAAGACCTTGGTTGAAACTTTAATTGGAGATTTATCTACCAATGCTGATTTGGAATGAATTTTATTAGGAAAATTGTAACTATAGCCTCAGCAAGAATTAATTAGGCAATATTGGAATTAAAAGCACGTAAGAGACATTATGAAGATAGATTATTTATGATTTAGCAACTTATTGAACGTCTGCCTGAATGGAAAAGGAGTACAGATGATTTCAAGATGGTGGCTAAGAGATTGGTGGCATCACAATAAAAAAATACAGGAGGCGGGACAGGTTAATGGTCTTAGGAAAAGACAATACATTTATGAACACGGTGAAATTAAGTTGCTAACATAGAGCTCTATGAAGTTGTACAACAAGCTGCCAGAAGGCTGTGTCTGGAAGAGAGAAAGAGAAAAAGGAAGAGCTGATGAGGAAAGAGGCATAGAAGTAATCATAGAAAGAAAGGAGTCAGGAATGTGAGGAATGAAGATGAGGAAACTTAGTGTAACCTTACAGCTAGCAGATTCTGTGGAAAGGTGGAGGGCCTGAAGAATGGAGACCATGAAGATTTGGATGATGTTCCTGAGCAGAAATGCCTGGGAGGATGTCGGTATACTGATGGAAATGTCTCTATCTGTGCTGTCCAGTATGATGGCCAGCAAGCACATATGACGACTGAGAATCTGAATCTTGCTTAATTTTAAATAATTTAAATTTATATAGTCTTATGTGGCTAATGACTATTAAATTGATAAGTACCATTATAGAGACTTAAAACACTTGTCTTACTGCAGTCACTTTTCCACTCAGCCACCAAGTGACATCCCTGAATTATAAATTGAAACATGTCCTTCCCCTGCTTAAAATTCTTCAGTGGTTCTTCAGTGTCTGGGAATAACATCCAAACTACTGAATCATGGCTAAAGGAGGTGTCTCCAACTTCAGTCTCCCCAGCTAAAGCTCTAGCTACAACAGCCAAGTTTCCCCAAACACGCTGATCCTTTTCCAGGTCAACGCCTTTGTCCTTGTTTCTCTAATGCTTTCTGCTATTTTCTGCTGCTCTTTACAGTACCTGCTTCTTTTTGGTTGTTCAGGTGTCATTCCTCAGAGAGGTCTTCCTTGAGCCCCTCGTCTAAATTAGCCAGATTGCCCCTATTATTCTCCAGCTCAGCCTTTATGCCACTGATCATAATCTGTACTCATTCATGTGTTCCCTCAGCCTCCCTGCTGGATTGTAAAGTTCCTAAGGGCAGAGATCATGTGTATTTCACAGTTCTTATCACTATCAGAGTCCCTGGCATATGGTATGTGTGAAGTAATTGTTGGTTGAGTGTTGATCGAATATCAAAAAAAGACTGCCTGACAATGAAAAAATATGTGACCACTAAACAGAAGTTTCCATAAATAATTTTTTGTTGTTGCTAAAGGAGGGCATTTCAGTAAGTGAACACGCAGAGAAACTCTCACAGATTGGTAGAATGAACACCTCGATAATTCCATTTAAACAGAAGAAACTTAAATAATATCAGTTGAAAGAGACAATTTGAATAGTACTTAATGGGGAAGGGATTTGCATAACTTTTATGCTTTATAAAGCCTCAAGTCTAGAATTCTTAGCCTCTCTAGTTCTATGCAGTTTCTTCCCACCCTAGAGGAAGATTGTGTTTCTTAGCTACACCTCTAATGCCTGCTTCTGATTTATTCTTTGAACTTCTGTGACCCTTGAAAGCACTGGAAATTTTTTGCTCAGGGTATTTTCTGGAATTGCCAATAATAGTGGAAGGTAGACACTACTGTTATTACTATGTAGAAAACGAAATAAAATAAAACCTATAGTTCTCAGATTGGCAGTTTATTAGAGAAAGGGAAAGGATCTGTTATTGCTTGGAAATGTATGAAAAATAAGGACCAATTTATCACCCAGAAAAACAGTTGTTTAGTTTCATTGTATGAATGAAATAAAGCAGCTGGCCTATTGAACTGCTTCCATTACTTAAGTAACCAGGGAGTAATACTTTCAATAAAATTTTATTTCACTAGGAATGAAATTGATGGTGCAACATTTTAAAGTTTTTAAAATAAAAGACCTCTGTCTAAGATATGTCTTTTAAAAGGTAAACATAAAAAGAATTACATATACAAAAATCAGTATTTTTCCTCACCATTGAAAATGAGGGTTCATAAAATAATAATAGTAATAATAATGATAATAAAAATAAGTAAATAAAATGAGGGTTCATGTCTCCTGATAATGAAAAAAGAGTCCCTATCTCCAGGGCAACCAGCTGATATTTTTTCAGTGTTATGCTTCCTGTTCCTCTGCCATCATTGTTTTAAAAATAAAAATGAAAAAAAAAGAAAAAAGAAAAAAAAAGGAAGAAGGAAAGAACATAATATAACCCAATAGTTTGTATGAAGTGGGCAAGTTTTTACCCCCAAAGTATGAGTTGAATAAATGCTTAAATCTATTTCCAAATCTAGGTTAAAAATCAAATTCCATATATTTAATTTTTTGTGCCAATGTATAGTCTTTATGAATATTAAGGGTCTAGGAAATAGTCTATTTCTTAGAGTCTAACTTTAACTTTATTCGAAGACTTATAGATCTTCCTTCATCTGACACTTAGTCCCGTATCCAAATGGGTGACTACAGAAATCCATTGGAAAAACATAAAATTTCTTAAATTTGCATAGATAATATAAGTATAGATAACGTGTGATTTATTTTTAAATGGTATTTTAATAATATAAAATTAAGCTTCAGTTATAAAAAAATTATCCAGTTACAGTTGTCCCCAAATTGTAGGTACTCTTATGAATAATACCATAAAATATCTTTTGTTTTGAAATCTTTTTTTTAATTCCTTCATCTTCTTATTGAATTAAATATAGTCACCCCATGACCCTTATTAGCAGGCTGTGACTATTAAATTAGATAATCATGAAACATCCCTACATGGAAATACTACACTTTCTGGCTAATGTCCTACATTAAAGAATGAAAGGAAAATGGGCCTTTGTTTTAGCAATCTGAATGATAACTTGGAACGTGAAAATGGGACATATTGTTTGAGCTATGAAAGGTTTTCCTGATATAATTGTTGAACTTCCAAAATGTCTATTCTGGGAAAGGATTCTTATATTACGTGAGTTACAAAGTTCGTGCCATTAATTTATTGCTGAAGTATGCTTTTTAAGGTAGATAATTTGAGAAAATAAAAAACAGATGACTCTCAAGTGATGAAAATTATAGCGTGAGTCCTCAGAAGACTGTGTGCTTCTTTTATTTGCCTCCCTTGCCCAAAGGGGCATGTTAGGAAGTAGATAATTACCTCATGAACTCATGTTGTATACACAGATGGATTGGTTAGTCTGAAAAAAAAATACATTAATGGACTGTGAAATGCAGATGAAGTAATTATTTAGATAGCTCCATCAAAACACTAACGCATTCTGATCTCAAAAATTTAAATGAGTCTAAGGAACATGTGGTGTGCCCCAGTGATTTTGACATAAACATTTCACTTCAAATCATAAGAGTTAAGATACAAGCTTAATTTATTACTTCAAATAACTATTAATCCACTTGCTGTGTGAATTAACATATTTTTATGTCAATGTTCAGTGTATGTAATCAGACGAAATTCCATTTATCATTTGGTAATCCCTAAACAACTGCATACTTTAGGTTATCGAAAGCATCACTTTCGGTGAAAAAAAAAAACCACCACCACCACCTCACTGTTGCCAAAATCAGGATCTCACAGGTAGAAGGAGTTAGTGGAAAAATAATTGGCATGGTATTTTAAGCACAGGAAACAAAAATTCTGGAAGGCATCCTCTTCTGCAACAGATCATATTCATTAGCATAATCCTTCCCCAGATGTTACCCTACTTTGGCATCCCCTTTCTCCATAGTTCAGAAAATATTCCATTGGCTTTGCAAGCTACTGAATCTGATAAGTTTGATTTTTTTTTCTAAGTTCAATGTTGTGCAGGCTATACTTTTGCAAGTGTCGAATTATTTGAAACCAGTCATACTGATTTGAAATATAGTGTCTTTTACACTTGCATTTTCCTTTGTTTGCATTTTGCAAGCCTTGTGGAATGGGTACTTACCGTCTAGGATTTGGCAAATTTTTGTGATGTTAGAAGACATCATTCTGAGTTTGAGGTTCTAGAATGCACCAAGAGAGTAGAATTGAACAAACTGCTCTGTGCAATACTCTGTAGCAGTGTCGTGCATCCTGCAGGAGGGGAGGTGTACGTGATGTATGCTCTTACTTAAGAAGAATAAGTTGAATCTCCCACACATGAAAATATTTCATATCTTAAAACATGAGTATATAGATATAAATTCTTGCTGTCTCGAAATTTGATATTGGTAAAAGATTAATATATTACACAACATGTCCATTATTCAGATTAATGCTTCCAAGTGTTTCCTGAGGATTAAAGTAACAAAAAATTTGTTAAAAATTTTTAAAAATGTATGTATATCAAGACCCACCGCAGATCAATAAAATGTAAATGCAGAGGGATGGGGACCTAGGAATTTAAGTGGTGTTTTTCTGTTGGAGGGTCCTCAATTTATATATTCTTGAAGAACAGTTTATGTTATTAACAAATCTGATCTGTCCTAGTAGACAGAAAAAAACATATAAAGAGTCAAAGTAATAATTTTAAAAACAAAATACACGATTATTTGTTTGTTTAAAGATTTTATTTATTTATTTGACAGAGATAGAGACAGCCAGCGAGAGAGGGAACACAAGCAGGGGGAGTGGGAGAGGAAGAAGCAGGCTCATAGCGGAGGAGCCTGATGTGGGGCTTGATACCATAACGCCGGGATCACGCCCTGAGCCGAAGGCAGACGCTTAACCGCTGTGCCACCCAGGCACCCCACACGATTATTTGTTATTAAAAGAAATTATGGAGCTGTGGGCAAGAGGCAAAACAAGTAACAATGTTATATCTTTGTGTGGGGAACCATTTCATGTGGAGAAAAGTTCTGATATAAGGACAAGAGTCAAAGACAAAGTTAGTGCAGCCTTTTTGTGGATTTAAGAGATTACTGGAATGGGACGCTTCCTTTAAGAGGAACATATGCAGTTAATGATGAACAAGAGAAGGATAGGGATTCAAGTGCAAGTAATACGTGAAAGCTATACTTCCTTAGAACTTGTTGACCTGAGAGCTAATAATCACTTAGTTTTGAAAAAATATATATATAAAAGCATTGGAGAATTTATAGTAGTTTCTGAATGTCCTGTCCGTCCTGATACATACTATATAGAATGAAGACCAGATAAAAAAAATCCAAATTATCTTGGGACCATGGTCAGAGATTGCCATGAAGGGATGCAGTAGTTTCTTTTTCATGCTTATCCTGTAATTGCTCTCAGCCAGTAAAAAAAAAAAAGAGACAGAGATAAAAATAACTATTTTTTTTCCAAAAACGACAATTTTAAAGTTATATAGGAAGCAGAAAATGCTGAGAAGAATTTTCCTTTACTCAAGAACCAATTTTTCTCTTTTTAATTGACTACAATTTCTCCAAACTATTACCTTCTTGCCTTAATTAATCATACTTGTAAAGGTAAAAATCTCATAGATGTGTGAGTTTCACAGACACAAACCTGTTCCTTTAATAGCAAACACAAAATATGTAGGTAAGGAGAGAGTCATTTAAGAGGCATGAGAAAGAGATGGGGATTTGTGGAATCAGAACCTGTAGCTTTAAACGAACAGCAAAAATCTAATTCTCTTATCTGAAGATGACTGGCCACTCCCAACAGCCGCTCCAGGTCGCTCTTCTAGGTTATAAGATCAACCTTCGACTTAATTCTTTCCCCAGCTTTTTTGAAGTGTTAGACTTTAATCTCAGCCCTGCTTTACCCGTGCTAAGATACACTTAGCCATAAACCAACCAAGTGATCTAAATTGGCGTGGGTAGCTAGTGGGAGGGTGGTTAGATAATGGAAAGAGGATTGCAGAAAGAAAAAGAGATGCAGATAATTTTATTGTGAAACACTTCAGGTTTAATATGTCTACTATAAGAAATGTAAAAGAACACATTATAGCAAAACTTCAGAGTATTTGCTTTGAGACAAAAGTCACTTCCGACACTATTTTAAAAGTAGCGGAAATAGAACATGACTCCCCACCTATTAGATGCAGACTGTACATAGCAAGGCCCTGCCAAAGAGTACACTATGGAAAGAGGGGGAAAAATTACTGGAGAAACCAGTGAAACACTACTTCAGACAGGTGATCAAGATCAACAACAACAGTGATAAGTCAAGTTGATAGCATCTATCCTTGATATAGTGTGATGAGAATGGTGCTTCACCTCTGTGACATTCCTCCCCCAATTGCATAACTCCAGTCTAATCATAAGGAAAATAGCAGGCAAACTCCAATTGAGGGAGAGTCTACAAAAGACCTGACCAGTACTCTTCACCACCATTAATGTCACCAAAACCAAGGAAAGTCTTTGAAACTATCACAGCCAAGAGGAGCCTTAGGAGACATGATGACTAAATCTAATGTGGTGTCCTGGCTGGGATCGTGGAACAGAAAAGGGACATTAAATCTAAGGAAATCTGAAAAATATAGACTGTGGTAATAAATTGAAGATTTTTTAAAGTTTTTTATTTTAATTCCAGTACAGTTTAACATACAATATTATATTAGTTTCAGATGTACAATATAGTGATCAACAATTCTATACATTACTCAGTTCCTATCATGGTAAGTGTACTCTTTAATCCCCATCACCTATTTCACCCATCCCCCCACCCACCTCCCCTCTGGTAACCATCAGTTTGTTCTCTATAGTTAACATTCTGTTTCTAGTTTGTCTGTCTCTCTTTTTTCCTGTTTGTTTTGTTTCTTAAATTCAACATATGAGTGAAATCATATAGTCTTTGTCTTTCTTTGACTTATTTCGCTTAGCACTGTACTCTCTAGCTCCATCCATGTTGTTGCAAATGGCAAGATTTCATTCATTTTATGGCTGAATAGTGTTCCATTATATATATACTATATATATAATATATATGTATAATATATATGTATAATAATATGTGTATATTTTATATATATCTATATAGCACAGAAAGAACTTGAGAGGTATTCCATATGGCCTCTATAGTATAGATAATATTAACATACATATAATGGAATACTATATATAGTAATTAATGGGGTAATTAATTAGTAATTAATGCTAATTATAATATATAATGTAATACTGTATATGTATCATGCTACCCAGTAACATGATTACTGGATCATAGGGTAGTTCTATTTCTAATTTCTTGAAGAACCTCCATACTGTTTTCCACAGTGGCTGCACAAGTTTGCATTCCTACCAACAGTGCATGAGGGTTCCTTTTTCTCCATATCCTTGCCAACACTTGTTGTTTCTTGTGTTTTTGATTTTAGTCATTCTGACAGGTAGGAGGTGGTATCTCATTGTAGTTTTGATTTGCATTTTCCTGATGATGAGTGTTGTTGAGCATCTTTTCACGTGTCTGTTGGCCATCTGTATGTCTTTGGAGAAATATCTGTTCATGTCTTCTGCCCATTTTAAATTGGATTATTTGTTTTTTGGGTGTTGAGTTGTGTAAGTGCTTTATATAATTTGAGTACAAACCCTTTATCAGATATGTCATTTGCAAATATCTTCTCCCATTCAATAGGTTGTCTTTTAGTTTTGTTGGTTGTTTCCTTTACTGGGCAGAAGCTTTTTATTTTGGCGTAGTCCCAATAGTTTATTTTTGCTTTTGTTTCCCTTGCCTCAGGGGACATCTCTAGAAAGATGTTGTTATAGCTGCTATCTGAGAAATTACTGCCTTTGCTCGTTTCTAGGATTTTTTATGGCTTCAGGTCTCACATTTAGATCTTTAATTCATTTGGAGTTTATCTTTGTGGATGGTGTAAGAAAGTGGTCCAGTTTAGGAAACTGAGTGTGGAGTATGTGGGAACTCTACATGCTCTCTGTCCAACTTTTCTGTAAATATAAGACTAAAATAAAAAGTTTTTTTTTTAAAACTAGTTGACAGCTACTTACAACTTAGTATTAGAACCTTCTTGAATAAAATTGTAAGTGGTAATACTCCTTAGATAAATGCTCCTGCCATTCTTTTATAATTATGATGATATTTATATACCAAATTATAGGGTAAATGGGCTACAACATTAAATATAAAAAAATAAATATGGCAATAATAGGACTAAATTTGTCTCAGGAAAGTATTGTTCTAAAGTTTAATGTGTTAGAAAAAAAAATTATTTTTTGAATTTTTTTTTAAAGATTTTATTTATTTGACAGAGAGAGACACAGCAAGAGAGGGAACACAGAGGGAACACAAGCTGGGGGAGTGGGAGAGGGAGAAGCAGGTTTCCCTCTGAGCAGGGAGCCCGATGGGGGGCTCAATCCCGGGACTCTGGGTTCATGACCTGAGCTGAAGGCAGACGCTTAAAGACTGAGCCACCCAGGTGCCCTGAAAAAAAATTTAAATATAGTATATAAATGTTTTTTAAACATTTGCCTAAATAATGGGAGGCATTATATAACACAACTAAAAGTTTAAAAAATATATAAAGAAGTCCAATGAATTAATATTTTAAAATCAAGAGTTCAACAGATGACTAAGAAAAAGACATGAACATATACAAATACAAATTTAAAAATATATATGTAATTAATAAGATGGCAGTGAAATAAATGTACCCACATATTGTTGGTGGCAGTGGAAAAATTAAATAGTGCAAAAATAATAACGAAAAGTCATGAAAACAACATTAACTTTTACCTTGTAATCTAACTTTTTTAAACTTTTTTTTCTTTTTAAAGATTTTATTTATTTATTTGACAGAGAGCTAGAGAGAGAGAACAAGTAGGCAGCAGCAGGCAGAGGGAGAAGGAGAAGCAGACTCTCTGCTGAGGAGGGAGCCCCATGTGGGGTTCGATCCCAGGACCCTGGGATCATAACCTGAGCTGAAGGCAGCCGCTTAACTGACCGAGCCACGCAGGTGCCCCTTGTTGTCTAATTTTTGAGAATGATCTTAAGTGTATTTGTTATCTCTGAAGTACAGGTCTGCAGAGGTTCATAGATTGTGGCTAATGCTTGGCTAGATGTCAGGGACTCGGGAGGAACATGATTGGAAAATTGGTCATAAGAAGGTATTTGGATAGACTTTTCCAGATAGGCAACGAGTTTGAAGATATTTGTATTTCATTTGAATACTCACTAAAGGGTGACTTCAACAGAGAAGGATTTTAATAAACAAGTAGAGAGGATGACCCATTCTGTGGACTTCAGTCAGTTTCCATTCCCAGCCACTCCTGTCATTGCCTAATGAGCTCATGAGCAAAGTGGCCATGGTGACAAGGATAGAGGTTATGCATGGGCTCAGTAAATGGACTTCTACTCATGGACAGCAATTTGGCTACTTCTAATGCTGAATGTCCAATCTCCTAGCAATAGAGCCTAACACTGAGTCTATGATTGCCATGGTTCTCTAAGAGGCTCAACCAGTTGGACGACTTCCATTATGGAAGGGGCACTACTTATTCTTACTAAAATACACACTTACTCTAGATATGGATTTGCCTTCCTTTCCTACGATGCTTCTGCCAAAACTGTCATCTGTGGGCTTATAGAATGCCTTATCCACTCTAAAGAGCATCACTTCTAACATAGGAATTTGTTTTCCAGTGAAATATATTGGTTTTCCCATGTTCATGGAACTATTTTTCTATGTATCCTACATCTGTTCCCCAAAACTGTATTAGTTATTTCTGGATAACAAATTACCCTAAGACATAGCAGCTTAAGATAACAAACATTTATTATGTCACAGTTTCTGGGGGTCAGTAATATGGCTCCCAGCTTCACTGGGTGCCTGTGGTTCAAGGGCTCTCATGAGGTAGCAGTTGGCTAGAATGCAGTCTCATCTGAAAAATCAACTGGTGATGGTAGTGGGGAAGGTGGTTATCCTTCCGGGCTTACTCACATGGTTATTTGCAGACCGTAGTTTATTACCACATGGGCCTCTCCACAGACCCTCACAACATAGTGTCTGGCTTCTTCCATGACAAGTGATCCAAGCGAATGTGAGTTCACACTCAGTAAAGGAATCCATAGCCTTTTTCTATTCTGGTCTTGGAAGTGACATCCCACCTCATCTACAGATAGTAGATGAGGTTTAGTGAGTATCTACAGATAGTAGATGAGGTTTAGTGAGTATCTACAGATAGTAGATGAGGTTTAGTGAGCATCTACAGATAGTAGATGAGGAAGGTTATTGACAGCCATCTTAGATACTGCTTGATACACCAAGTAAATAAAAATTTGTTTAAAATGTAGATCTCAGGTTAAATGTACTTGTTACAATAAATATTTTAAAAAGAGAAAAATAATATTTTAAAAATGTTCTTTTTATCATGACTTATAATACTGCTGTGAAATTTAACAACTTAAATGCCAAGCAATAGGGCAACAAATCCATACACTAAAAGTTAAAAAGCACTTAAAATAACCATGTACACTACATAGTATAATGGAAAATTCTTATAAAATGATCTTAAACAGAAAGGCAGAGAAGAAAATTATCCAAATATATGTCAGGACAAAGCTTGGAAAGAAAGCCACATAAAACAAGGGGCACTTGGCTGGCTCAGTAGACAGAGCATGTGACTCTCGATCTCAGGATTGGGAGTTCGAGCCCCACATTCGGCATGGAGCCTACTTAAAGTAAAAATTAAAAATAAAATAAAAATAAAACAAATTTAAAAAGCAAAACAATGTGCTGATTTAGATTGGTATTATTATTATGGGTTTTTTCCCCTGAAATATTTAATATTGTTAAAAATATTTGTTTACATATTTGAAAATCAGTGAAATGGTACTATATGGGTAATGTTTATGTTAATTTTTTACTTATCTGTAAGAAACATATTATTCGAAATATATAAATTCATGTGAGGAACTATTATAAAATGGGCATGACTAAGAGTATGGATGACTCACTGCAAACCTTTTATCAGTCATGGCATGAGGTTTTTAGTAACATCATTCCAGTGTGTATAGAATCCACAATTTTGTACCATGTGTTTTCTTATCTATATTCTGAAACAGGTCTACACGTAATGAGGCATTATTCAAACTGCTACCTCTCATTCAAAATGGCAAGTACAGTCATACATAATTTATTATTTTATCCACTGAAGACTGTGTCTATTATCCCACCAAAAACGTACTAACAAAAAGTGGGTTTGTTCCTTGCAACCTTTTTAGGACACTAAATCAAACCATCTGTAGTAATGTGTTTTTTCTGCTTGGGAAATGATCGTTAACATATGGCAGTGTCAAATGACTTTAATTTATCTTTCATTAAGCAAGAAACAGGATGTCATCTCTTCAGTGGCCTGGAGATTGTTTGCCTTTTTCATTATGAATCACTAATCAAAGAATATTGCCCACTACTCTTCCCCATATGATATCAGAAAAATTCAGAAATTCAGACTTGAGAGAAATATCTGCATCATTCCCAAAGTCAGGGCATTGTTGCGGAGGTGAACAGTGAATTTTCACTGTAGTCTCCTATTGGGAGAATCCTTTTCTTGGTCACAGTTCCCTAATGCTCATCTTTTAAATAATCAGTTCCCTGTAGGTGCTAGCAAAACCAGAGCCACCTCGTTTATTGCTGCCTGTAAGCTATACAATCTCCTATTACATTTACTTAGACTTACAAGGATTAGAACCTTTCTGAGTTTTCCTGTACTTGACTAATTTTTTTTCATAATCCATAGGCTTTTTACAGAACTGTTCAGTGCCAATTTTTAAATTTTTATTACTCTAGCTGATACATGAATATACCCATGCTCATTGTAAAAACCCCAAAGAGTACAAGAATACATACTTTTCGACTTTCCCCATCCGACTTTGCTACAAACAGATAGCCGATACAGTTGATGTGATTCTTCTGAGATATTTCTATATGTGTGCACTCATGCAGACACACACACACTCTCTCTCTCTCTCTCACACACACGTTTTAGTGAAGATCTGAATAAATGGAATCAGGTGTATAACTTACACATGTCTGACACATGACAATGTGCCTTGGAGTTCTCTCCAAGCCAATACACGTAAATCTGCTTACTTAGTTGCTTGCAAATTATTCTGGTTTTGGCTGCATCCTAATTTATTTAATTCTTGCTTATTGATAGACATTTAAGATGTTTCCGTAGATGTACTTTCAGCCATGGACATCCAGGAGCCCTCTGTTTTGACTTTCTGTTTTTTACATTTCTCCTGCGATCCTATTTAAAATACTGAAACTAATCCCCCATGTCATTCCTTCCCCAAGCACCTAACCTAATGAAGTTTTATTGTGATTTCTGTCACTTCAGCAATGTTAGGACTATTAAGAATGTCAGTCTTTCTTCCCTCTTAATTTAAAGTGAGGCATGTTTACAAAATTGATGATATTACATGGGAATTGAATTTTACCCCATTTATAAAGATGGACATGACCACTGTTTATAGACCATGGATATGAGATGCCTCAAATTGGATGACATCATAATGAAAAAAATGAATGTTTAGGTTGCTGAGACTGTCTCCCATATTTTATATTATCTGGTCAATGGAGAGCATCGTTATGCAAAAAATATCTTTTTATTAATAGTCTGAAATAGGTCCCAAACCATGTTGTGGCTTATTAGAGCTCTGTTCCTAAAGATGAAAAACACATCATTTAGGATACATATTTAAGGGTTTTGTAATTCATCCTCAGGTTTACTTTGCTAATGCTACTCTTATCCTTTCTCCAACTGATATGAACTCCACAAAGCCTATTCCTCAGCCTCTAGCTTTAAGAATAATTAATAATAAGTTAACCCTGTTCCTCACTACATGACATCTCTTAATTTCCTGTCCATAAGAATTTAGCAAAACCCTCTCTTTATTGTGGACTAACACTATAAGGCTGCTTGGGAATAGATGTATTTTGCAGCAAAATATGCTGTGGTCTCTTTTAATCACAATAGCAATGACAACTCTAGCAGGCTTCCCTTTCTGCTTGGTTGGCCAAGCAATTACAGGTGTCCCACTTGAGAGACTACCTGCTGCAGGCTGGTCCATGACCTCCATCTTCAACCTCGTCATTCCACAGCACTGAGCAGAAATGGTGATCACCCCCATGTCTCCTTGCTTCTCAGCAGTTCTTTGTCTTCAAACTGTAAATGAGTTTTCCAAATTAGGTTAAAAAGTTTCCCAAATATTCAAACTCTAGTCTTCCCTCTAGCTATTGTCCCAGTTTACTCCTTTCTTTTCAGTTACAGAATGAATGAAATTGACCACTGTGTTCATTTTCTCACTACCTATTCTCCTTAAATAGACAAATTTAGTTTCTGTCCCATATTTTAAAGAAACTGCTGAATACCAATTTTTAAAAATCCTCCCTTCCTGATTTTCAGAAATATTCTATAATCATTGTGGATAACTGCAAAAGACAATGAATTAGAAAGATGCAATTTAAAAACACAAAAATTATTTATAATCTCACAGAAATAAATACTGTGAGCCTCTGTTTTTTTTCTTTCTCTTTCTTTCTTTCTTTCTTTCTTTCTTTCTTTCTTTCTTTCCTTCCTTTCTTTTCCTTCCTGCCTTCCTTCCTTCCTTCTTTCCTTCCTTCCTTCCTCCCTCCCTCCCTCCCTCCCTCCCTCCCTTCCTTCCAAGAGTTTATGTATTTGAGAGAGAGCAATAGAGAGATAATGAGCAGGGTGAGGGGCAGGGGGAGAAGCCTACTCCCCGCTGAGCAGGGAGCCTGATGTGGGGCTCAATGTGGGGCTCAATATGGGGCTCCATCTCAAGACTCCAAGGTCATGACCTGAGCTGAAGGCAGATACTCAACCAACTGAGCCACCCAGGCACCCCTGTTTTTTCTTCTTAAGTTTTCTTGGGTTTTTTTTGTTTTTGTTTTTACTGTACTTAATAAATGTAACAAGAACATTTTCCTTTGCCGTTAAAATTTCTTAGAAAATTATTTTCAAGTACTGCATCAGTTTCATTACTTACTAGTTCTTCCTTAGTTTTTAACTGTTTGATATTACAGGTGATTCTGCAATAAACATTTGATCATACATGTTTGACTACGTCTCTACTGTTTTCAATCAGATACATTCAGGAAAGTAGAACTGCTGAATCAAAGGATATTGACAATTTTAAAGTTCCTAGTAAAAACTGCCAAAATACTAAAGACACAATTTTGAAATAGTTTAGATCATAATAGCATTCTTTGAGTACTTATTTCATGATGCTCTTAAAAGTACTGTCTAACTTTTAACTTTTGCTAATCTTATAGATTAAAATAATTATTCTTGGGGCACCTGGGTGGCTTAGTCAGTTGAGCATCTGACTCTTGATTTTGGCTCAGGTCATGATCTCAGGGGGTTGAGATCGAGCCCCGCCTTGTTGGACCTGCTTGGGATTCTTTCTATCCCTCTGTCTCAACACCCATCCCACCCTGCTCTCATACTCTCTCTCAAAAAAAAAAATTATTATTATTATTGTAGTTCAATTTATTTGAGTTGCTAGTGGAGTGAGCATGTTTCTTAGTTACTATCATTTTGTTTTTGGTATGTTAATGTGTGCAGGTAACATTGCCACAAATATCTTCTCTGTTTTGTTATTCAGTCGTAGATTCTATTTATGATGTTTCTGATAAATAAAATCTCTTATTGTGTACGTAGGTCTCTCACAGCAGAGTCTGTCAAATCCATGGATATTTGCCTGTGCCATCAGCACTTTCTCTTCCTCTCTTTCCTTCCTCTTTTCCTTTACTCCATTCATCGTCTCCCTGACACTTCACTGTGAGACATTAGGCAAGTTTTTCATCTTTCCAAGCTTCAAAGGAACATAAGAAAACAAAGGATAATTGTAAGGAATAAATAAGATAATATGCTGAAGCACTAGCCAGTGTCTGACACACTAAATAATTCTGTTTAAGATTTGTAGTTTTGCTTCATATGACTTCTGAATATTTAGGGTTAAATTGCTTGTTTCAAACTTTGTTTTTAGTATGTTTTTAGAAATTATTTGTAATTTACTGTTGATGTAACAAAGCTATTGAGTAATTTTTATCACAAATTCAGGCATAATTAACTCTTACTAATTCCACCAGTTTTTAAATTGGCCTTTCTAGCTAAATAATTCTGTTGTCTGCAAATACAATTTCTTTCTTTTCCCATTATTGTCTGTTGTATAAATGCTTTGAGTCTAATTGTGTTGAATCGATTTCCAAACCAGTATGAAATAATTAATGTTATTATGAATGTCCTTGTTTTGTATTTATTACTTATGAGGATGTCTCCAGAGTTTCATTACTAAGTATGATAGGTCTATTGATTTGAGACTTGTTATTTTTCCTAATCATATTAAGGATTCCTAGTTTTAAAATAATTTTAATTGGGAAAAGTCGGCAAATTTCAGGCTTCTCCAGATCTATTTAAATGTATTTTTTCTCGAAGATTTCTTGAGAAATCTTTATGTATTTAATTCCTCAAATGGACCCTACTTAATTATGAGAGATTTTTTTTTCCTTTCATGCACTATTAATTTCATCCTAGCATTTTATTTAGGATTTTTCACATAAATTATTATGCTTTATGGTTTTTAATTTTAACTGTCTTTGTCATATTATGCTATCCATTATTTCCTAATTTTATAAAACAAATCAGGTAGCTTTTCATTATTTTCAAGTTCTGTAAATTTTTGTATATATCAGAAAATAACTGTTATAAAAGTTTAAGAGTAAACCCCACCCCAATGGTCCTTATTTGCATATAGTTCTTTAACAACATTTTCTGTCTTCTTGGTTTATTGGACAACTGAATATTTCTCTTGCTTCTTAAATTATTGCTGCTAATTTTTCTGAAAATTATTAATTTCAAAGAAATCCTAATAGTAATATTTATAAATATAATATTCTCTTTAATATTAAAATCAATAAATTATATAGTTATTTATTATCCTTTTTAATTTTACTTGTATTTTTATTTCCTCATTGGATTTGTTAGAGTCTCAAAAAGACACATATATTGGTTTTATCAATCAATGATAATGCTAAGGCTTTTCTGCTTCTAATCAACTTACTTCATTTTTATCTTTTTGGAAATCATTTGATTCTTGTGGGTCAGCAATGACTACCTAATTTCCAAATCTCCTAATCTTCTGAATCCCCAAGAGCATTTGTTCTATTCACTGAATGTCTCGGCTGGACTTCCCTGATGAAACGCTCCAAGTTTTTTTGTCTACTTTAACTATTTCTCTTCATCTTACTTCAATGTTCTGCTTTTCTCTTCCAACCCCAATTTGTGGGCTTTCTCCAAAAGCAGCTCACGGTCCTTATTTGCCCTGTAGACCTCACACAACCTCCATCACAGTAAGAAGTCAGTAAGACTGTACCCTCCTATTGACATTCTTAGTTCATCTGCTAACATTTCCATTAAGTAGTTTCACTCTCACCTTCAACACAGAGCAAAGCCATAAATTTCTCATAAGTAATTCCATTTGTGATTTGTTGATTGCTGACAGAAAGTAACATTTCTACTACTTCTAAATCTTTTTATCTTTAAATCCTGAAGTTTTCCAAACCCTCATCCCCTTTCCTCAGCTGCAGACCTCTCCTATATTTGTAGTTGATATGATCTCATAAAAACATTTCCCACTGGTGCTCTCTCCTCTTTATCTGACAGCACCTGAGCTAGCAAGAAATCCTGGTGATTTAAGTGTATATCCAATCAAAAAATGCTTTCTTTTCCTCTTAATTTACCAGTGATTCCCTTAGGACCTCCTCTTTTTCTTCTTTTGGGAAAAAAAAATTGTCAGTACTCTTACTTTGGGATGACTCTCAATGGTAACAGCTGCCCTTGTGTCCCTGGGAGACACTGAAGATTTTTAACTCAGTAAATTTGTTCTCAATGGTGAAATCTTTGCAGTATTAGTTAACTCCTGGCACAAGTTCTCAAGAAAACGTCATAATATCTTAGTACATGTGGCACCCCCCAAATGAGTCTAAAACTTAGAAAATAATGGTAGTAAGAAATTTTTGGTAGTGGAGTAAGGATACACATAATATATTTTTTCTGGTGTCTTTATTTTCTATATGAATTTGAATTGTTCTTATGTGGGGAAAGCATACCCTGCCTTTGTATATTTACATTTAGTATTGTAGAACAAAAAACATTGGCCTTGAATACAGACGTAACTCATTTTGAAATTATTTATATATAGTGTATATATTTTATTTTTTATGCAGTGATATTTATTTATAGTATAATGATATTATTATGCTTTCCTTCATTTCCTCACCTCTACATTGGGTGACAAACTAAGAATTTTTATTTCACAGAAATATTAATGAAGTGGCAAATCCCTTCTATCAAAGGGTAGTGACACAGTAGGTAGTAAAGAAATATTCGTATCAAAAAAAAAGAGAGAGAGAGAAAAGAAATGTTATCCTCACTTAAGCACAAAGGAAAGGAAGTATTGACACACATTTATGTAGACTCTGAGCTTAATTTCATACAACCACTTTATGTTAACACTTATTGTATTTGTTGATGTTACTGGTTGGTTCCAGGGTGGGATTTAAATAGTTCTAACCACGCTTTTTCAAATAATCTGCTGCTTAAAGCCTGGAGATTGTTTTTTATAGAATCAGTGTGAGATTTGGAGGGCAAAAACCTGAGGTCAAGAGACAGCAAACCATGTTTTTAGATGTCTAAGTCACTAAATTTAGTGAGACACTCTGGATGCCAGTATAAGATCTCTCCATCCTTAGAGGAGGCTGCAAGAGAAGGAGGTTTAGAAATTAAAATGAAAATGTTCATTCAGTTAAGTTATCAAAACTGATTCAGCAGTATTGAAAAAGTGATGTGAGAATTGATGGAGCATTTTTACTTTTTTACTTAATCTGGACATTTAACTTCACTAATTTCAGTGGTGTTTGCAAAAAAAAAAAAAGGTTTACGGCTAGTAATTACTTCTTTAGCTGGTGATGTCTTTTCATTTGCAAATTGTTTCTGGGAAAGTTTGAATGTTGGCTTTTTGGAAAATGACTTTATTTGCTGCACAAAGGTCATTCTTAAATGTCAAACATCATTTGGTAGTTGTTCGTGTTTCATTTTTTAATGTCTGGAAGGATATTTTTTCCAGACTTGTTTTTGAGGTCAATCTAGTGTTTTGAGGTAGTGGGAAATTCTGGTTCTCTGAAACCATAGGGTTTGAGAAAAACATAGAGCACTGTTACACAGAAAAATTAAATTCTTGTGTGATTCAGTTGTGACCTTTATGAGTAATTAACAGATTGCTTGTCTGGTAAAGGAGTTCAGTTCTTTCTCAGCCATTTACTAAGAAGAATTGAGTACTGTTGTGAGAATTTTATTCTTTTATTAGAATTAGATTCAGAAAACCTTTACAATCTGTAGAGGGCATGAAAATTAATGCCTTTTCAGTTTCAGGAACCTAAGGATTGAATATATAAATTTCTCTGATTTTTCTATGCATGTCCTCCAGAGTGAATCTAATATGGTCTGGTACTCACACTTTTAAATCCTTCATTGAAAATATAAATGCATCTTCTTATTTATACTCAATAAAGGAAATTTTAGTGAAGGCAAAATTAAAGATATCTGTTGCCAAGGATGAAAACATTAAGGAAGAAGCAGTATGATACATTACTCACCATTAACACATTTCCATTATATCCATCCTCATGTGAATGACACTGTACGATTTCACTCTTTTTTAGGGCACCTTAATATCAATTCACATTGTGAGGCTCTTAATTTAGCATATTTTTCTTCCCATGGAGTATCAAGGAAAACCTACAAAGCAGTTGGAAGTGAACTGCAGCTGAGATTATAAAACCTCTGAGCATGTATTAACCTGATTCTATATTCCACCATGATTAACACCATAAAGCCACATATCCCAATTTAGGGAAGTAAGCCATGCAAAGTACAAGGATATAAAATTAATTTTAAAGTTGAAAAAGATTCTGGTGGTCCTATTAACTATATGGCCTTACATGTAGGAACATGGCTTGGGCAACAATTAGATGTGATTTTTTGAGTCCCAAACCCAATACGTCTTAGCTGTATAATAATTGATAAATACCATAACCTATTAAAATCTCATATTTTCCATATCTAAAATGGGTTTAATAACAGAACCTAACTCATGAGGAAGATAGCACCTAATTATAATGCCTAACTCTTTGGAAAGAATTTTAGCAACATGGCAGAATGAGCTAATGTGGATGGATCCTAGATCTGCTAAAAACTCATGGAAAGGCTGGATAAAATGTCAAGACAGAAAAATGAGACAAGCTGAAAAGAAAGGGAAATGCACCCATAAAATACAATAGAAACAATTAAAGATAAGAGACATGATATTAAGGGTAAGCTGGGGGATTTTTACTATTTTGCAGTTATAAGTTCTAAATGGCTAAGAATTAGGATTTCAGTGCTACTTCATAGAGAGGAGCGTGTCCTCGACCTATGTAGGTTTGGTGAACTAAATCAATCAAACTACATAATGCTGGGAGCCTTAAAGACTACCCTTTGTTTCAAAGGTGTTCTAGAGAGACTTCACTCAATGGCCCTGGGAAGCAGTGGAAAGGAAGCTTGGCTTCATTTGGAAGTCATGGTTGGGAAATAAAAATTCACCCCCTCCCCCAAAGAAACAAATACTAGCACATACCATGTGTGGGTACCGTGTGAATTTATACTTTTTGATGTAGCAACCTAAAACCAAGAAATTTACTGCTGTGGAAGGACACTTTTACACTGAGGCCAGAGAACAATTTCACAGGGGGAAAATACTATGTAAGATGAAACCTCAATAGAAATAAGATAAAATGAAACAAAATGAACTATAGGAGAAAACAAACACCATGAAGGAGAATCTGCAGACACAACGCAGGGAGCACAATAAAAACTGGGGCAGAAGGGGGGGGGGTGGGCGGAGATCTTTAAATAAACCATCAAAGATAAATTTAAAGTGATTTTTAAAAAGAGTGGAAATAATAGAGAAATAATAATAAAGAATAAATATAGAACAATATGAAAGAAAATACATTTGGAAAAACTAGAATTACCAAAAGTAAAACATAGTCACTGAAATTAAAAATTCATTAGATGTTTTAAGCACTAACTTGGACATGATCAAGGGAAATGCTTGTGAATTGAAAGATAAATCTGAGGAATGAACGTTATGATGTCACTCAATAATATAATAATAATAACATAATAATAATGTCTCCCATTTTTCTCCCTCTCTTTTTTCCCCTCTTTCTCCCTTCCAAAGCATTTTTTTCAAACACTTAACAATGTACAAGATACAGTGATGGACAAGATAGACAAGACTCTTATTCTTATGAAGGTCACATTTTAGTGAGTTCATGGATACTACTATTAAAGAAATAACTAAACAAGAAAACCCAAAACAGGTATTGATACATCCTGTGCAGGGAATTGAGCAGAGAAAGACAATTATCATATGGTTTCACTCATTTATGGAACATAAGAAATAGGAAGATAGGTAGGAGAAGGAAGAGAAGAATGAGGGGGGGTAAACAGAAGGGGGAATGAACCATGAGAGACTGAGAGACTGGGTGTTATATGCAAGTAATGAATCATGGAACATTGAATCAAGAACTGGGGATGTACTATATGGTGACTAATATAACAAAATAAATATTATTAAAAATAAATAAATAAAAGAAAAAAAAAGAAAGAAAATAACTCCATAGGTACTTTGTATTTGTGGTCAGTGAGAGTCTATTGAAGAAAGTAAAATTCTAGCTTAGATAAAAATGACAAGAATGAGTTAGCATGCAAATTTCAAAAGAGTTTCCCAGTTAAAGAATTCAATTAGTGTAAAGAAGTGAACTCTGAGTGTTTAAGAAACTAAAAGAAGGCCAGTGTGTCTAGAACATAGTGAGTAATGGGGAGAAGGATGAGAGGATGCTTGAGAAGTAGGCTGTGGCCAATCAGTACAGCACTTTTCGTAAGAGCCAGGATAAGGAGTATGAATTTTATTCTAAGAATTGGGAAGACATAAAAGGATGTTAAGAAGAGGATTTACATTATTTGTTTTTCCTTTTAAAGGATCTCTCTGTGTGCTACGTGGAGAATGGATTGTAAGCAGGGGAAATGATGGTAGGGGTGGGTGGTGGGACACTTAGGAGACTACTGCAATAGTCTAAGTGCTGGAGGTAGCTGGAAAGGTGGTAGTGGTGGGGATGAAGAGATGTTGACATATTTGGAACATGCTCCGGATGGAGATATGGCAGGAATTGAAAATTGAGAGAATATGGTGTTCAGGGAAAGAGAAGTGTCACAAACTCTAGGAATCAGGGATAGATCCATGTAGGAATTATCTCTACAATATTCATTAGTCACACAGTCACTGTTTAAGCATTCCCCATGATCAAAAGCCTGGTACTTCGTATGGCCACCCATTCTTTTTATGCACCCCAAATTGTTAAAGTCCTTCCTATGGATTTGAGTTCCTAATAAACAGTATAGCTACTTTACTTATAATCCTTCTGCTACATGACAGGTTTCCAAATAATCAAAGAAAATTACCATTTCTTCTTTTAACCAAACCAAATATTCTCAGTTTTTTATTCTAATAAGATTCTATTTGTATGGCACTTATAGAATTTATAAATCTATACAAAGGTTTGATTATTTAAGTTTTTCTAGCTTTTCTCCTGGATTCAATTCTCTAAAATGCCTTATCATTGGGTCCTCAAAAATTTATTTCTGAACTAAGCCTGACACTAAACTATAATTTTTGAGACAGTCCTCACCAATTCTCATGCTTTCACCCTTCTGATCACTCTTCTTTCCACATATTTTACTTTGTCAATGCTCCTCTTTTTTAAATAATGATGACCATAATTAACTGCTAAGTAACCCAAAAGGTCTGAATTCCATACTTTAAAAAATGCAACCAAAGCTTAAATTGATATTTGGCAAAACTATTTCACCATGTTGACTCATCAAACTTCAGTCATCAAAAACCCGTATATCCATTTTAAAATAACTTGTTAAGTCAGGTGTGTCCTAGCTGGGAACATATGCTCTGACACAAACTTCTGGCAAAGGAATAATAGTATACAGAGTACATAGATTTGAAGAGAGATTATAATTAACTAGAAAACAGAAGCTAAAACATTAAAAGAAAATAAAAACCGCAACACAAAAGCGACATTATTTTCCCTCAGAGAAGCAAAATCTTGTTTCTCCCACTTAAGTCTTGGTGAGAAAGTTCACTACAATCAGAGCTAGTGTTGCCTGTGAAAGTTGGGGCGGGGGATGAAGAAAACCCCAAAACTGAAATAGGGAAGGGTTAGCATGTAAGAGATGCCATTCTTAACCCCTTTTGCCTGTCCTTGGCCATTTGGCCACCTGGCCACCAGCCCCATAGAAACCTCCACTTATGATAATGAGTAAACAACTTTAGACTCCTTGCTAAATTATGTTAAGATTAACATAAGGTGCCAAAAGTACAAAATCAGCAGAAGGACCACATTTAATCTACACTACCAATATGAGCTGCCCAGAGACCAGTATAAGAATGTCAACTCATAATCCTGGAGTTGCTATCAATGTGTTCCCAAATTCTTCAGCCTTCTGAGGACTATCTTTATTATAATTTTTAAACAAATACTTGCCTTGATCTGCCATATAATTTAGAGCTAGAAATTTAATATCTCCTTAATATTACTAAGGATTCTTTGAGAGATGGGTTACATGTATTTCTTACATATTTTCCTATTCACTCTTACGTGTATTTTAGCTATATTATCAACCATTGCTTTGTAGTTTGCTTCTGGGGCCATTCTTTCTATTCTGCCCCTTCCAAATCTCAACATGAAATTAATCTTCTTTTTCTTTTATCATCTCCTTTTAACTATATCTAACAGTGGCTAAGTAAGCTTTTAGTAAAAGTTGGCTCTAGTGGAGAGGTATTTCACCCCAGCATAGTACAGACATTAAACCTTAATATCACTATTAAAATTGCTTCTGATAGTCCTTCTTCAAGGGATTTCTAATTTCTCCTCTGGTCTCACCCTCCCACCACTTTTATGGATACCTCTCTCTTTATTCCTCTCCCAAGATCTGTTAACCTCACCTCCCCTCCTTTTTCTATTTTCCTCAATAAGACTCACCTTCTGTCCTTGGCAACCTCAGTAAACTTCAAACTATTACATTGTTATGGTATTCACCTTTGCAGATCAGGCTCTAGGGTCTATCTTTGCATAACCAAACTGGTCCATCAAGATATTTTGATAAACCTAAGACAATTTTCTGCATTATTTCTGGTCAGCTTTTAGTTTTATTTTGCTATTTATTCATTCGTGAACTATTTATTTTGACCACTGTTTATTAAAGATAAATTTGAAGTGCATAGCTAGGAGCAGCTCTCATAAGGGGAATGATTAACTTGTTTCCATAAATGCTAAGTTTGCCAGCAAAGTATCTAGGTGGCACAGTAGTGCAGGTGGTCTAGAAGATGTAGATCGGTCCATGGGAGTGAAAGACTGATAGTTGTTTGCCTGAAAGTAATACCTTAGTCTAGGAATGGTTGGAACTTCTGAGGGAAAGAATCTTAAGACAGGAGCTGTGGGAAAACTCACATTAGGGAATGAAGAGTCACTAAGGCAATGAAGGAGGAAGAAAAGCAGTCAGGAGGAGGAAGAAATTCAAGTTGTCAACTTTGAAAGCCAAGGGAGGTGAGCATTTTAGGAAAAGTTGTGGGATAGGGGAGGGTGGGAGGGTGTCAAATGCTGAAGGAATCAAGATGAATGTGACAGTTTTTAAGAGGCAGATGACTTTCGAGAGAGCAGTTTCATTCAAGGAAGGAGGTTGAAGTCAGATTGTCTGACATAGTTGGGTGAGTGGGAAGTGAGGAATTAGAGGGGACTCTTTGGAAAGGTTTCTGTAAGTAGGAAAGAGAAGTGTTCAGAGAAAGAAATGGGAAGTAATATGTTGTGCACTTACTCTTTAAAAATCAGAAATCGGGGCTTCAATTTTCCCAGAGAAGTTCTTAGTGAGTATGTACGGGACTGAGATAGAAGCAGAGTGTAGCTTACTGTAACTCCCAAACTCCATAGTGAACATGGAAGAAAACCAAGAAAAGGGGAAGTTGGCTTAGGAGAAAACACATTGATTCAGTGCGTTAGCTAAAGTGCAGATCCTTGCATTGAAAGGGGACGGGGTGTACCAAGCAAACTGAATGGAAAAGCCCAATGTCTAGACACATACTGGTAAAATTTCAGAACTCCAAGAATAAAAAGAAAAATCCTGGAAAAGCTTCTGGAAAGAAAAGCAGATTCTCTTACCAAAAGACATCTCAAAGGCAGTACCAGATCCCAGGATTCAGTGTGAAAGGTATCTTCAAAGTTTAGTGAGAAAAAAAAACTTCTTGACCTTAAATTTCTAGGCCTAGCCAAACAAAAATTCAAATGTGAGGGCAAGATAAATCAATTTTAGACCCTCTCTGGTAAAGGATATACTGAAGCAAAATTAAAAACAAGTCAAAGAAAGAAGATCTACAAAGAAATTAACACAACTAATGGTTAAGTCTAAATCACTGAAGCCGTGTATAAATATAGCAGTTGGGAAATAAATGACATGCGAGTGTCAAAGCAGAGGACAAGTGACCACATACCCCAATCCTTGTGTTGATTTGGGAAAGAGTACAGATACTGATTCACTAAAGATATTGATAGATTTAGAAATATATTTCAGTACATGTGACAAAATTATTATATAATGTTTGAATAATTGCAGTAAGAGTTCTAGAGGACAAAAAGTTCCTATCAATCCAAAATATTAGGAAAGGGGGAAAATGAAGAAAACAAAACAAGATACTTGCTTAAGAGAAACCCTAACATAAGATGGAATAAATAAGTTTAACATTTTAATAAATATAATAAATGTCAGTGGGTTTAATTTCCTATTAAAAAGAAGAGGATCAGATGGGATTTTAAAAATCCAACTATATATGTCACATATAAGACACTTAAAAACCATCTGGAATATAATAAGTGCCTATTTAATGTTTGTTGAATGATCTGAATTCATTCATTCCCAAATACCTTTGGAAGCATATAGTCTTTAAAAAATCTGTCTCCAGTGTAGATGCTGGCTACAGCATAGGTGTATATGTTTAAATAAGTATTAGAGCATTTGAGACCTCACATGCAAAGTGAACTCCGGTTAGTGCTCAGACATGGATCAAGCAAACTGTTCAGCATTGATTGACTTGAGAAAATGGTTAGTAGCAACCACCACTCTATTTTACTTAGACTTTAGTACATGTGTGTTTGTGTACAGACCCATTCATCAGGCTCGATCATGACCACTAGGCCTCTTCGTCTGCTGAGAGATAGTCTGTATGTTCATGGGCCAATTTCTGACCTGAGAAGAAAATGTAATTTTAGAGCTTAAAAACACTTTTTTCATTCCCCAGAATCCCCTTGTAAGAAGAGCATACAGGCCAAGAGAACTTAAGGCTTAATGCTCTGAAGTAAGAGCTGCACCTGCTGGCTCCCCATTGATTTGTCCACCCTCTACATTCAGCATTAGCCTACATTTTAGTTAAAATTGTCTTTAGGTATATGAAGCACTGCTTTGAAGAAGCAAAACATTTTTAGTTCTCTATAGAATGTCACATGGGCTTCAATACTAATAATGATAACTTACAGAAGCAAGTTTGAATACATGTTCATTGATTTTAAGGATAATTAAATTCAAAACTAGAGAGGAATCATTTTGCTTAAAAATCCTAAATAAATACATGATATATATAATATGATACACATAATATAATATATACAAAGGTAACATCTATCAGAAATATCATACTAAAGGGGTGCCTGGGTGGCTCAGTCATTAAGCTTCTGCCTTTGGCTCAGGGCGTGATCCCGGGGTTCTGGGATTGAGCCCCACGTCAGGCTCTTCCTCTGGGAGCCTGCTTCTTCCTCTCCCACTCCCCCTGCTTGTGTTCCCTCTCTCGCTAGCTGTCTCTCTCTCTCTCAAATAAATAAAATCTTTTAAAAAAAAAAGAAATATCATACTAAAAAGTGTCACTTTTTTAAAGCACAGACTTCCTAATAAAAGACTTTTCCTGTAAACTTTTTGGAGCACTGAAAATTGCCCTGGTTGCCAACAATTTGAACCCAGTGGTCCAAAGATGTACTCAGCCTGCAGTAAGCCATGACTTGGCCAGTGTTTTGTGTGTGGTTCTAATTCTTTATCTAGTGGGTATACACCCATCCACCTGCTCACCCAAGCCAGGAGCTGCTAGTGAGCTATCCATCAACCTCCCTCTCAACCCAGTCACAGTCTTCTATGGGCAATTGCAGTAGCTTCCTCATAGTTTATACTGTCCTAATTTTGTTCCCCGTAGTCTGCTCTCAATTGCTCAGTCTATCTAAACTTCAAATCAAACTATGATTCCTTGCTTGTTGCTTAAACCCCTACAAATATTTCACATTTAATCAAATGCAGATACATTCCAAGGTTCTTAGTAAGACGTGAGGTTTCTGATTCCCTCTGCACCAATCCCTTCAGGAATATCTCTTGCCCCTCTTCTTCACACATTGTCTTTCATTAATAATAGCAACTTATGATACTAAACCCTGAATACCCCACTGCCTCAGTTCGCCATATCCTCTACCACACATTTCTTAAGTTCTTAGATCACTGTTGGGGCCAATCCCTTTCCCTTCAGAAGAATTTGGCTTCACATCACTAGGTGATTCATTCATTTTTGTCCTTCCAGGGAAGCCTGAAAGACAAGTGTTTTGTCATTCCCAAAGCAGCCTTCCCCTCCATTTGGAAATCCCTACAGAATCTACTCTGCCCTCAGAGGATCACTCTGCATGTCAGAAAGCTTGGCAGGAAAGCAACCAAGCCCTGTTCTTGTTAGGAGAATATAGAAATATTTATCCAGGGACAATTTAGTTTACTTCCTTATATGTTAGATTTCCTAGAATCTTAGGGGGCCACTTTAACAATGGGATCGTTCAAATCTTATCCTGTAAGAGATTTCGTTCTCTGCCAAAGGTGTTAAAGCTCACAGTAAAGCATCTTATTTTGCCACCGATATGCTAGTGTGCTAAATTAAAATCTAACACAGGTCAACAAGAAAAGACATCCAGCTACTAGTGTACTATTAGCAGAATTGAATTTATCATTTATGTGCCTCTACATTTATTTTCTGTATTACCAACAAATAAAATATTTTTCAAGCAAACCATTACTGGTAGTTTATAAAAATTCAATAGTTATCTCGAAAAGAAATGAGGTCATAAAATGCAATTGACTAGTGTATAAAAATATTAACAAATAATTCCTACATGATTACACACATTGATGATTTCTTACATGGAATGGTGCATCCAATTTACTAACATTTCCCAGAAGGATGACAAAATAAGAATAAAAACAATGATATAAGGGTTTACCCCCTAAATTTCCTGGAATTATTCTAAATAAGTTGTTTTATTATATGATTTTCACACACATATTTGAGGAGACCTAAAAATAAATCCATCATATGTAATTATTTCAAAGTTTCTAGTTTGAATAAAGATAAAGTATAACATCATTGTCAAAGAAAATATGCACTAAGTATACTTGAAAATTACTTCTACAAAATATGTTATGTTTTATAATTTAACAACTTAATTGAAAACTGAAAACTCGTGAACGTTTTAAATTTTTCTATAAACATACTAGCAGTATGCCCTTTGACCATTCTCTGTTTTGTCCATTTTTAGAAGTGGCATGAAATTACCCATCTACTTAACAGAGTCATCCCAACTAATTAATAAAATTATTTCTGTGGGAGTATTTTGAAAAACAAGATTCTACTTCGTTATTGTAAGAAATAGCCTGTTGGTTCCTGTAACCAGGTATCTAACTATGGCAATGAACCGAAAAATAATTTGAAGGAAAAAACTATCAATTATCCTCTTAAATTTTAATGATGGATTTTTCTGATTTCTAATATTTCTTAATAGGTCTTACTTGACTTTATTTTAAATGCTTCTTAATTCAATTTTCTCAAAAACTATTTTAAATATTTCTTGATATTTCTTTTTTTATTATTTAAATTCAGTTAGTCAATGTATTTCCTGGTATTTCTTAATTTATTATCTAGCTCTTGTGCTTGAATTTTTTGGAAATTGTCTTCTATCCACATATTCTATTCCTATTTGGTTCTTGGGGAAAGTGAAATTAGTATATTTATAATCAATAGCATTTTAACTAGAAACGTGTTTGATAATACAGATTGTAGTCTTTCCCCCAACATGTCTATCTTTTAATAAAGCACCTAACTATGTAGGCACTCAAATAGTTGTTGAGTGAGAGAATACAATTTTGAAGTCTGATCAAATGTCACAAAACATTTTTTAAAAATCTCAGAAAACAGAAAAGTATCATAATACTGATAATCTGGATGATTCTTCACTATCTAAATACCTCCTAGCTATAATATGCACAAAAAATGTGCATGCAAAATAATTGTGACAACTCCATTTCCAAAAAATGTAAAAATGAATGAACACATTTAGTAACTCATGCTTCTGACAAAATATAGACTCAGAATGCATTAAATATAATAATCTTATCTCAGAAAATGCCTGATTGCTTCTTAACAGAATTTATTTGTCTATACCACCATAATCCAACCAGATGATAGAATCTTTCCTCTTCCAACAAGTTATACAAGTTATTCTTACTTGTTATGGTATGACAAATGAAATGTCACTTCAAATGTCCAGTTGCATGGCTTAAAAGATGTAGTTTCTCTTTTGAAACATATTAGCAAGTCATTCTAGTTAAGGGTGATATTTAGGAAACTAATATAAAAATAATTTGATTTTGATTAAAATAAACAATTTTACATATACCAAAAGTTCAGGTCATGTTTAGTGGATTTCCGTGGGCTATGAGCTTCAGAATGTCAGAGACTATTTTTCATTTATCTTTGTAACTTTAGTGCCTAACACATAAGTAATTACTAAATGTTTACTGACAAAAATTAAGCTTTGTTTTTAAGGCATTAAGCCTTGTTTTAGGTTAGTGAGATTTAATTTTTTTTAAGAAAAATGTCATATTACAATTATTAAATAATAACCTGAATATATTTATGGATAAAGAAATGTTGGCCATCATGATCATACATAACTAACTTCCAAGTACTTCACTAATTTTTTTTTCCCCATCAAGCAAGTTAAAGAAGGGGTTCTAGACATCCAGAAACTTTCATATTGGAGAAGCAATTCTTGACATGAAATGTATTTACAAAATAAATAAATAATGAACCTCAGTTAGGTGCAAAGCCGGAAGTGGTTTTAAAACTCATAAACTGTATTTCCTTCTCAGAGAAGTTTATAATCTAGTACAAGGAATAAAGCAATCTGAAAATTAAAATGAAGGTCCATTATTGGTACAACCTGAAATAGAAATTTAGAAAGAAAAAGCCTGATTATGATTGGTTGATAGTTCATGGAGGTAGTGCCATTGGAGTTGGACCTGGGGAGGTGCTTTCCTGCAGGCATGGATAGAAACACAGGTGTTTCGCATGGAGAAAGATGATAGAAATGGTGCAGTGGTTTGACTATTTCCAAGACAAAAAGTAGTGCAGGTTGATCATAGAATATAAGTAAGACATAATTTTGAGAGTTTGTTGAGAAGCATTCATGGCCTGGGCTAGGGTGGCTTTCGGGGGAATGCAAAGGCAAGTTAGCTAACAAGTGAAGTTAGTATTTATATCGCAAAATAGATTGCAGTTATAATTTATCAACTAATCTGATGCACCGCTTACCTACACATTGAAAAGTAAACACTTGGTAAAACAGCAAATGGATGTGTGTATGTTTTTACTTATTGATGACTGTGATTTCACATTATTATAACCCTTGATTTCCAGACAAAAACTTCACAACTAACAACTGACTGTCAAGAGTTAGTTTTCAAGTCTATTTGTTTCTTAATGATCCTCTTATGTATTTCTGGATGGGGGAAGAAAAGACATAAAACTATTCTTAGGACAACAAATTTTCAAAACCTTTCTTTCATGTAGCTTTGAGTATGTCTTACTTCCAGAGACTACTGTTTTTATCAAGAAGCACATTGAAAGATTGTATGAGAAAAATGTGCCTAAAAATGAAAGTCATCTCCAGTCATTTGAGTTTTATACATGCATACAGTTATTTACCCACCACTTCATTGATACCATCACTATAAATATATAGGAAATAACCCTGTATTTTCATAAGCCGTGTACCGTATATACATACACAATATTATGCTGCACATTACTTCATTTGATTTCATAACTTGCTTTTCATCGCTTACACAAAGCAGATCATCTCTTTGTTTGTTTATGCTATTTTCCTTGTGTAACTAATGTAGTATGTTATCTTTGCCAACTCAGAATCATATGAGTATAAATCAACAACCCATGAAGAACTTCAGTTACTCAGAGAGCATAATATGCTTAGTTTACCTCAACCCACATTCACCACATAAGAAAATAATAGCAAAACTAATGGCTTTTTTTTTTCTTAGTTTGGATGATCCAACTGGCCTTTATTTTCACTAGAAGTAAAGAAAATCAAATGATCATGAAAGGGAACACTTTTTGGAAATATCCCATTGTGAGATGTGGATTGAACTATAACATTTGTTGTTAAATCTTACCATTGACAACAACCCTAAACAAAGATGTATTTTTTTTTTCAAACACTTGATGCATAAACATTGGCAAAAGAAACTCACTTGGTTAAATAATAGTTTACATGCTTCACTTACAAATTCAGATTGTTTTAGGTCAGAAACAATAGGTCTAGAACATTCAAAAAATACCACCATAGTGTTGTTTTTCCACCTGAGAAAAAGAAATAAATTGTTAGCATGTCTTCTGTCTTACAGAGAATTTAGTTATATCAAGTCATCCTGTTCTCATTTTTTAGAAGTAGTTTTCCAGATAAATTAT